>NW_016803103.1:103196-126741 GCF_001698545.2 Rhinopithecus bieti
CCCGCCAGCCCGCCGGGCGCACACTCGGGCGCACACACTCGCATCCGCGCACGCACCGCCAGCAGGCAGCGGCCACCGCCGCGATGCTCGCCCGCGGGTCGGGGAAGTTTCCCGCCGGCCTCGGCCGCGGGCGCCGGTGCTCCCAGGTAAGCGCTTCCAGAACGCGCAGGGCGAGCCCGGGCAGCCCCGCCGGGTGAGGCGCAGCGCACGCGGCCCTGGGGCATAGCGCCAGGCGGGCGGTGAGACCTGGGCCGGGGACGCGGGGGCTGCAGGCGTGGGAGCTGGACCCAGGGGAGGCCGGGCCGCCCGGCTCTTTCCCCGGCCCGGGTTTCCAGACTCCAGCGCATCCGCTCCAACCTCCCAAAGCTACGCGCCCCCCATGTCGGCCCCGCTCTGCCCGTGCGGATTTCAGCTCTGGTCCCTCCTGTCTGCGGCGAGCGGGCGGGGGCGTCTCCCGGGCCTGCCCACGGACAAGGTCAGCACGCAGCCCCCTGGGCGCTCAGAGCCGCGGGGACGCGACGCCGCACGCGCAAAGCGCCAACCGAGACCCCCGGGGTGGAGCCGTGCTAATAGAAACATACCTACCCCCAGCCTTTCCTGGGAGGGAGCCAGACACCTCAAACTCTTGCCCCAGCCCAGTGCCCTTCAGTACCCAAGACCCACCTAGGAGGCCTGGGCCCGCCAGAAACGGGTAGGAAGAGGGGGCGATGGGCCGGGGCGCACGGCCTCTTGCCGACGCTGTTCCCTCCGCTTCCAGGTGTAGCGCCCCCGCGCGGCGCGGGCTGCCGGCGCCTCCAGCATGACCGGCCAGAGCCTGTGGGACGTGTCGGAGGCCAACGTCGAGGACGGGGAGATCCGCATCAACGTGGGCGGCTTCAAGAGGAGGCTGCGCTCGCACACGCTGCTGCGCTTCCCCGAGACGCGCCTGGGCCGCCTGCTGCTCTGCCACTCGCGCGAGGCCATTCTGGAGCTCTGCGATGACTACGACGACGTCCAGCGGGAGTTCTACTTTGACCGCAACCCTGAGCTCTTCCCCTACGTGCTGCATTTCTATCACACCGGCAAGCTTCACGTCATGGCTGAGCTGTGCGTATTCTCCTTCAGCCAGGAGATCGAGTACTGGGGCATCAACGAGTTCTTCATTGACTCCTGCTGCAGCTACAGCTACCATGGTCGCAAAGTGGAGCCCGAGCAGGAGAAGTGGGATGAGCAGAGTGACCAGGAGAGCACCACGTCTTCCTTCGATGAGATCCTTGCCTTCTACAACGACGCCTCCAAGTTCGATGGGCAGCCCCTCGGCAACTTCCGCAGGCAGCTGTGGCTGGCCCTGGACAACCCTGGCTACTCAGTGCTGAGCAGGGTCTTCAGCATCCTGTCCATTCTGGTGGTGATGGGGTCCATCATCACCATGTGCCTCAATAGCCTGCCTGACTTCCAAATCCCTGATAGCCAGGGCAACCCTGGCGAGGACCCTAGGTTCGAAATCGTGGAGCACTTTGGCATCGCCTGGTTCACATTTGAGCTGGTGGCCAGGTTCGCTGTGGCCCCTGACTTCCTCAAGTTCTTCAAGAATGCCCTAAACCTTATTGACCTCATGTCCATCGTCCCCTTTTACATAACTCTAGTGGTGAACCTGGTGGTGGAGAGCACACCTACCTTAGCCAACTTGGGCAGGGTGGCCCAGGTCCTGAGGCTGATGCGGATCTTCCGCATCTTAAAGCTGGCCAGGCACTCCACGGGCCTCCGCTCCCTGGGGGCCACTTTGAAATACAGCTACAAAGAAGTAGGGCTGCTCTTGCTCTACCTCTCCGTGGGGATTTCCATCTTCTCCGTGGTGGCCTACACCATTGAAAAGGAGGAGAACGAGGGCCTGGCCACCATCCCCGCATGCTGGTGGTGGGCTACTGTCAGTATGACCACAGTGGGGTACGGGGATGTGGTCCCAGGGACCACGGCAGGGAAGCTGACTGCCTCTGCCTGCATCTTGGCAGGCATCCTCGTGGTGGTCCTGCCCATCACTTTGATCTTCAATAAGTTCTCCCACTTTTACCGGCGCCAAAAGCAACTTGAGAGTGCCATGCGCAGCTGTGACTTTGGAGATGGAATGAAGGAGGTCCCTTCAGTCAATTTAAGGGACTATTATGCCCATAAAGTTAAATCCCTCATGGCAAGCCTGACGAACATGAGCAGGAGCTCACCAAGTGAACTCAGTTTAAATGATTCACTACATTAGCTGGGAGGAGTTGTCACCCTCCACCCCACATTGCTGAGCTGCCTCTTGTGCCTCTGGCACAGCCAGGCACCTTATGGTTATGGTGTAAGGAGTATGCCCAGCCCCTGAGGGGAGAGATGCATGGGATATGCACCCAGGTTTCTTTTACAGTATTTAGAATCGTTTTTAGAGGGTGGTGTGTCTGACACCATGCCTTTGCACCTTTCCATGAAATGACACTCACTGGTCTTTGCATCGTGGGCATAAAATGTTCACCTTTTTGCCAGATGAGTACACCCAGAATGCTAATTTTTCTGTTCATCGTGTACGCTATTCTAGTGCTTGTGGCCCAGTACTGTCTATGAGTTGTTGTGCTCCTGTTTCTGAGGTTGTCGTGTGAGTTCTGTACAAAAAGCCCCCACAAGTCTGTCCACTGGAAATGCATCTATGAAGTCAGCAAGGATATCATGAGATTTTTGCTCACAGTCATGTGAAAACAAAATCTCAGCTCTTTATTCATTGCTTTCATTTAGTTTTAATACCAAAACAAAGAGAATGCAAAGTTAAGCACACTTGACCAATGCAAGTCTGTAAGTTGTTTTTATAAATGATCTGTAGTTCCGTGGCTTGCATGGGTGCACCTATCATCTTTAGAACGATGTACACTGATGTTCATCTCATAAATGTCACTCTTTAGAGAATGTTATTTAAACATGTAGCGAAGATCGAAATTTTTCCCCAAGGACAGATGCGTTAGGCACAGGGGCTTCAGCTAAATAGTCGAGACCGTAGGGTGCTTAAAGCCAAGTCAGTGCAGGCTGAGCCCCTTGGTTCATGGTCAAACCTCCGTGTTTCGTAGGGTGACTGTAGAGACATGTATTTCTGGATGAGGTTTCTGATCTAGACCATTTGACCAAACTTTGCTGCGTCTGAGATATTAGCATGTTTTTGAAATATTTATTTTTTAAGATGTTTAGGAGTAAGGTTGTGTTGTCTTCCTCAACTAAAAAGAAGTTTATTGTTGTATCGTCTCCCTGAGGTGAACGTTGTTGGGTTGCTAGCAAGGGCAGTAGCTTACTTTTGTTGCCTGCTCTGAAAGCTCATCAAATGAGAGCCCTTTTATTTCCAAGCAGAATTTACTCAAATAATTTTGATTCTAAGATATAGTATGTTGTATATATGTTATGTTTCCCCTGGAGTTCCTGCCATGACATGGAAACCTGGTGGTATGGAAGCATGTACTCAAAATATAGATGTGCATGAAGGCAGTGTGGCTTACCCAGGATGGAAATGCTGCAGTTCTTACATGCATTCCAACTGCCTTTCATTGGGGGTGAGTGGGTAGAGGCCAGGAGAAAGGAAAGAGTTGTAAAATAAAAAAACTGCTAGTTCATAAAATGTCATAAAAATTGTAAACTTGAAAAGCTTAATGCTATTCAAAAGACTTTCGAACTTCTAAACTTGCATTGAAGGTAGATGACTGTTTCCTCCTCCAAAATTCTCCTGCCCCTCTTGTTCAGTTAACCAGCACATAACATTGTGATGGGGAACCTGGGTTCCTCTATAAAATAATTCTTCTCCATCATCTTTAAGGTAATCTGATGGTTTTCCAGGGGGCTTTCATTATTGTTCCATCTTTGAAAAGGCAATAGAACCCAGGGGTCTGAGCATGGAGCTATCCAGGCTTTTCATCCAAAGGTTGGGACTCTTCTTAAGAGGTCTTTTTGTGTTTCAGTTGATTGAAGATGATACTTACCTCGTGGAGGCGTGGCAAGGGTCTTCTCAGAAGGCTTTGTGTTCTTGTAGTTGTCATGGCTACTACAGTGTGGGTGATTGATTGAATGAATTCACTAGCCACTTGTGTCCTGGAGCTCCCAGTTCAAATCTTTCCATCAGACTAGAGGCTCATGGGAGGCTGGGGGTGGCTGTCTCCTAGTGTTTACATCCATGTCTCTGAAGCATCAGGAAAAGTGAGATGACTTAGAAGCAATGGGGCACTGAATCAGAGGAGCAGGGCTATTTTTCAGAATTTGCACATGGAACACTTAGCTTTGGCTGATGCTTCCAGCCCTGGAAGGCATAACATTTACAGAATCATCCCCAGCTGCACTGAAGGCAGGTGGTGGTACAGACTTAAGAGGACCGTTCATTTTGCCAAGGCTGATGGTATTGGGTCACTGAGCCTGGTATCCACGGCCACTGACCAGGAAACTTATGCAAAGTGGAAACAAGGAAGGAGGCAGAATAACTCAGTCACTCTCATGAGGTTTTTCTAAACAAGAAGGCTTACCACCAAAAAAGAGGTACCCTAGTGGTTACCCTTTGCAGATGCGAAAGCTGGAAAACTTGACTTTTCTTTTTGGTAATGACTTGCATTTATCTGGTGCCTTTCATTGGAGGAATCCCAAAGTGCTTTAGAGACTATCTTTTTAACATCTCTTGTACATACATATATACTTACATATATACTTATATAATATTATCTTGCCCACCTGGACCTTTAGTCACTTCTGAGCATGAGAATGTCCCAATAGCATTGAGTTTTTCAAGTGGTGGTTTTAGATAAGTGGGAGAGAGAACAACCCGGCTGGCTTGAACCATGGAGCTAATTCCCACAAGGGATGTAGACTGAATGGTGACCCAGAGAGAAATAATCTTCCTCTTCCCTAAAGTCTCACTAAGATGTGAAGTTTACAGGTGCTCTCCACTGGGTCTTTGATTGACCTTGCTAGATAACATCTAACCAGCAGTTTCTTTTAGTCCCTGAAGCTAACCAGGGAGGGTCAGGTTAATTTTCTGCATTGCTCTTGGAGCAAAGGCTAAAACTATGAGGTGACATCTTTGACAACCAGGCTGTCAGACTGACCTGTAAACCTCCTTTAGGGGGACAGAGTAAAAACTGGAGATGACTTGTTTCCAGCTGTGAGCTTGAGAGAAGCGTCACTCCCAACATTTGAAGGTTATTGCTTTCAATACCATTGGGACAAATATACGAGCCAGGCTTTGATATCTGTGATGCACATTTTGGAAGTGCTGGGTTGGGAAGTGACACATGTCTGTTGCACAAATGCATATTGGTTATAGGATTGTGTTTTCTGCCAAACCCCCACATTTCTTGGGTTTGCGAGTGAGGAAGGGCATGTTGTAATGCCGAGCTGATTTGTAGCTTGTAAGGTAGTAATTGGTATTTAACATTTGGATTTGTTATTTCTACTTATGTTAGCACTCAGATAACTGAACTACCTGCTAATTCTTGCCTCATTTCAAAGAAAATAAGTTGTTATGCACTTTGGGATAGCGGTGATCTGTACAGGCTGTGTGTTAGCTACTTGAAGGATTAACTGGTATTTCTTGTATGTTTTAACAGCATGACTTCTTACAGAGTTGTAATTTTTAAAATTGAGGACGCCGTATTTGAGATGTCAGTTTTAACACTCATTAACACACTACTGTGCAAGCATTGATGCAGGCTGCACGGAACCGTTATGTCTGATTGTTGCACTTTCATCTCTGTGCCTCGATTCGGGAATGGGCAGTAAAACTGACACACCCAGGACTCCAGCCTCAAAAAGTGTGCAGATTAAATAGATGAAAATTATTTGCACCTCTTGGAGGCACTTCAATTGCATATACAGTAGCAAACAAGGAGGGCATTTAAAGTTGGGGACCAGATTTCCTGAGAAAGCCTGGTTTTGTTTTGTTTTTTTCAATTTGGGGAAGGGGAAGCTGTTGTTTATTCTTTGTGAAGGCGGGGTCCTGCTTTTCTAGGATCTTGAACCACTAGCCTCCTTTGTAGAAGGAATGGTCATGTATTCTTGTAACTCTTGTGAAAGATACCCCTGCAGGATTTTCCTCCCGCATGCTTTCCTGCTCAGCACCTCTGTCAGCCTGCCCTGCCAGCCCCACCCTCTTCCAAAGTGCCACTCTCCCTGCTGCCGAAGTAGCTCCCTCATAGTAAATTGGGTAACCCTGAGTGTCCTGGCTGGTTGGGCATGAACACTGCTGGGGGATACATAGAGACACTTCTTGGCACACTTAAAATAGACTGACAGTATAAGCCGGTCCAAAGGCCATGGTGAATCAGTAGGAAGGCCACTGGGCGGACTTGGTTCTGCTGGGTTTTGCCTTTAGCTCTGTGACTGTAGGTACATAGTGTGGCCTCTCCAAGCCTCACCTTCCACTGCTGCAAAATGAGAAGCCCTACCCACTTCTTCATCTCAATATAAAAACAGAATTTCTGCATGTCTCTCTATGTCCTCATTCTAGCCATGAGCCGATCCTACTGTCCCTAATTTATTTTTAAGAAGAGCAGAGACATTGTTTACAAACAACCTTATATTTGGTTTCATTTCCTCTTCAGCAGTCAGCCACAATAGGCGACATTTGCAGGGACAATGCAGTCAGGGAAATGCTTGAGCTAGGTTCTGATCCAAGTGAATCAAGTTTTAAAATCATCAGCGAGTGTCTCCTTTGGCATTTCCACTATTTCCACCTATGTACACTGAATCCAGATTCCTGCTATTAACAATCATTAGACAGAGGAAAATCACCAAGATCCCATTCAACTTCGGGGCTAACACTGCTCATTTTGGTTTGTTGCCTTTGTGAAGGATAGGAGATCCCCTACCTGTTTCCATGAGGTTATTGGGCCCCAGAAGGGGCCCTGAGTTGTATGGAGCAGATGGCTGTCCCGTCTAACACTCAACTCACACTGAGCAGTGGTGGCATCTGCAGGTGACCTTGTCTGTGTATGCAGCAGAATGGTGTAGAAATCTGTGTTAACCTTGCTCCACACTCGCTGAGGCTGAGGAAGGATGCACAGCACTGCTCTCCAGCCTCGCCACAGTCTTTGCATTCCATCAAGTGGTGGGTAGCTCAGCTCCTCCCCTTTAGCCACCATCCCTGCAGCAAGGGTATAAATGAATGTTCAGGGGTATTTTAGGGCCAGGATGCCTTACATCTTAAAAGGAAAAACAAACACCTCCCCTTGAGGGAAGAACTTAAATGTTGCATGTACACAGTTATTATCTTCTGTTATTTTTAGGAGAATTCTTAACTAGCATTTCCACCCAAGGACCTTACATGGGTGTTACATCTGGTTGATGCTGCAGGTCTGAAACTCTGCAACATTTTCCCCCTTCTGGGACCTCACTTGTCAATAGCATCATCCTCCTGGGTAAATTCTCCCAAGCAAACGACTGTGTCTGCAGCTGGCAGCTGATGCATTCAGAAGAACAGAGACGCAAACAAGTCCTCAGAGATCCATGGAGGGGAAAGAGAGGGAGGGGAAAGAGATACAAGAGAGGGGGAGAAGAAGGCTGGCGTGCCTTGGAGTTGTGTAACGTCCTACAGAAGGAACGGGATAGGAAAAAACCAGAACATGGAGGGAAAGAGAAAAAAAGAGGGAACAGGAGAGAGCGAATAAAGGAAAACGCAGAGAGGAAAGAAGGGAAAAGAGCAGAGAGCAAAAAGAGAGGCAATGTCTAGTGACATTATTTTAGGACTTCCAGTGAGTCTATTTTATTTCCAGTCAACCTAGCGTGCTCCCAGCCCAGCAAGGCCTCCTGGAGGCAACGATCGCTGGGGTTGCTCCCACTGCTCTCCACCTGGACTGGCCCCCATCCCTGCTTGCCAGAGGGCTCCACAATCTGGTAGAATAGAGAGCTCCGGAGCCCACTGGAAGCATTTTTGGATGAAGAGGGCAATGAGGACACAAGGAAAGAAGGAATAACTGTTTCCTCTGTGAAGACAAGACTTCCGGGCTACAAACAGAAAGAGGACTCCAGGGGCCAGCCAGACAGGGTGTGGTGCTGGGAGTCAGGGCTGGACAGGTGGAGGGGAGGGAAAAGGAAAAAAACCTTTTCCTCCAGGAACAGGAACCTGCATAGGCAGAGAAAAGGAGGCCGAAGCACCAGCATGTGTGCAGAACGTCGAAGTCAGCATGTCTAGAGAGAAGCAAGGTGCAGATGGGGGGCAGAGCTAAGCCATCTGAAGAGCCTGAGCTTCATGCATTTGTCACCAGGGTGGAGACATCCTGACCTGATGAATATTGTCAGAATGTGACTCTAGCATCAGCTTGGAAGTGTGAGAGGGGACAGGTGGCTGATTTGAGGTCAGGGTCACAGTATAGATCAGATACAAAGGGAGTGGGGTGGGGAGGAGGGGCAGTGCAGGTCAGCGGGGAGGCGGTTCTGCAGGACTCCGTCAGTGACTGGATATGGGATGAGCGAGAGGGAGGGGAGGATGGTTTCTGGGTTTCTGACTGGGTTGGTGGCTGGGTGGATGGTGGTGCCACCTGGAGAGATAGGGAACACTCAGAGCCATGTTGCCTGAGTGCCTGGGACATACAAAGGGGGTGTGCGGTGGGCAGAGGGAGGCCTGGGGTGGGAGTCCTCAGCTTAGAGATGGAAGTGAACACCATGGAGAGGCCAGTCGGCACCCCGAGGGAGACTGGCATGGGAAGGGACCCTTGGGGATGAGTGAGGCCATAGCCTTGCTTTTCTCAGCTGACTCCTTATCTGCCAACCTATTTCTTTCCTTTCGCCTGAGAAATCCTAGAGGGGTGATCTCTACTGGCGACCTTGGCTTTCCTCTCCTGCCACTTCCTTGTGTTTTCTCTGTGACCGCCTGAGAAATCCTAGAGGGGTGATCTCTACTGGTGACCTTGGCTTTCCTCTCCTGCCACTTCCTTGTGTTTTCTCTGTGACCGGCCTCTGTTCCCACCGCCCTTTTGGAACTGCTGTCCTGATGGTCACCAGTGCTTTCCTGATAGCCAAATTCAGTGTCCTGTCCTCCACTCTCAAGCTCCCCCGAATTCTTTGTCCACACAGATCAGCCTCTAAGTCCCGGGCACTCCCTCCTTTGTGATTTTGGGGCTCTGCTTTTCCTTCCCATCACCCCATGGTTCTTCCTTCTCCTCTGACCCCTCCCTCTTCAGTTTCCCCCACAATTCTGTCCACAGCCACACTGTCCATAGGAGCCTGCCACACCCTATATCCAACTGCAGGCTCCACCCACCTGCAAAGGACCCCTGTGTGTCCTGCCCGATGCCCTCACTCCTGAGCCCCACACCCATGTCACCCATGTGCATTGGCATTCGCCCTCTCTAAAATGAAACTTCCCACCTTCACTCCAAACTTGCTCTTCCTCCTGACTTCTTCCTCATTTCTGTCAATGGAACCACAGTGCTCCCAGCCCCTCAGGTTGAAATTTCGGTCATCTTTGAATCCTCCCAATTTATGTACCCCTTTACTCACCATCGTGATTATTTACTGGCAGCTGAGTAATTGCCAAGTACCATGTTAGATGCAAGGGAAATAAATCCAAAGGGCATTGTGCACAGTCATAAGCAGTGTAGACTTGAGAGACACTTTACTGTGCAGCAGAATCCTCCAGGGAGCTTTTCACGATGTAGATTTCTGGGCATCACCCATCTACAAATTCAGACTCTTGAGGTGAAACCAGGAATCTGCAGTTAAAGGTTCGCAGGTGACTTGGGTTCAGGTGGCTTTCAGACTATTCATGGGGAAACACTACTTCAGGGGTTCCCCTTGCAGACCACATCGTCTCTTCGCCTGCACCCACTGGACCAGGTGTCACCCACACTTTCCTCGGTATCTTGCACGTTGGTCCCCTTGTATCCATTCTAGGGCTCTCACCCCACTTCTGTCCATGTTAACTCATGTTCATTCCCAACAGACTCATCCCCAGGCTCTCCCCCAACAACCCATCCTTTTCTGCAACCCCTCCACTCCCCGCCCCCCACACACAGCTTTCTCTTTCCAGTGTCTTAGACCTACTAGTGACTTCTTGGCCACCGTTGGTGCTCCTGTTGAATATAACCAGATGCCAAGGGCCACAGCTGAGGAAGTGGAAAATCTGCATGGGCCCAGTAAGGTACTATCTAAAAGACAGAAAAGGGCCCACTTAGGAAGGAGTTGCCTTTCAATGGACAGCCAGGCACGGGCAGAAGGGACATTAGAGCCTTGTAACTAGGGACACACAGAGTTGGCAGCACAAAGGTCCTGGGCCTCTGAAGGCTGTATGGCCAGGCTCACCATCCATCCAGGGATGACCCAGCCTGCACCCTAGATTATTGGCCTCCCACAGCAGCCGGTCCATCTGCCCAGCAGTCCCTGGGCACCCAGGAGCACAGCCTACATGGCATGAGCGGGCGGACTGGGGGTATGTGGCAGGAACAGAATTGGGGTTCTTGGGGAGGTTTTTTTCCACTTAAAACTCTTTTTGTCGCCTACGTCTCCAGACATTTAAAGACTTCTGAGCTATTTTCAGACCTACTATGAAAAGAACTGAGGTGCTAGCAGTCAGACACCCATCGAACTGTTTCCTAAGAGGAGAACTGGCATGACTCACTTTTGATCTGTCAGCTTTGTATTGATTTTTCTGGCAAACTTTGTAGGTCTACCCAGGGTTGACTCCACTGGGAGCGGCTACATTGTAACCCGCTGCGTTCAGAGTCGGTCATTACAAAGGCCACCATCACAGGATCGGATTATGCATTTCTTTTTGTGGGAATGTGGGAGGAGAGGAGGGAAACCGCAATCCACAAAACCAAGGGTGTCCCTGGGCTTCCCCACTGCCTGCTGAAGGGAAACCAGGCAGCTCTCTTCATGCCTCTCCTGGGGTGGGGACTGAGGGCTGCCTTTGGAAAGAGGGGCTGGTTGGAGCTGACAGAGGCCCAGAGGCAAACCAGTTCCACCCTGACCTTTCCTCTACACTGGGAACCAGGGAGCCAGCGATTGGAGGCTCAGAAGGAGGATGGTGAGGTTTTATGCACAGTTTAAATATATTGCTATGTAATTTTCCAATTTTAAAACATGAGATCACTGATTATTCAGTAGCTTCCCCCCACCTTTTTTTTTTTAACAAAGTCCTCCTGTGTGTATGTTTGTGTGTGTGTATTTAAAGCCTTTTCAGTCAAACTGAGATATCCTACTGACCTTCCCATTGTACCTGAGCACCCATGAGAATGTGTAGATGCGTGTCAGAGCTTTAGAGACTGCAAGGAGCTCCCGAGTCTGACGACTCACTCGTGCTGATATTTCAGGGAAGAGCTTGATGGCTGGAAACTGGAATGTGCAGATGTTACATATTGAGAGACTGGAGTGCTGGCCTCAGCAAACAGTGCCAGGAGAGGAACCAAGAGGTGGAACCACGTCAACCAGGAGCCATTGTTTCGCTGAGGCAAAGCCATTTGCCAGGCCCTGTGCTGGCTGCCCTGGCCCTCAGTGCCTCCCCCCAACTTTCCTGTGGGTGCCCTCAGGTAAAACAGCCCCTCAGACAGCCCCTTTGGAGCAGGTTTGACATGTCACTGAGAGATGCATATGTGTGTGTGTGCCTGCGTGCATGTGTATGTCTGTGTGTGTGTACGTGGGTCTCTGTGTCTGTAAGTCTGTGTGTGTGTGTGTGTGTCCATTATGTCTGTGTGCCTGGATGTCTGTCTGTGTGGCCATATGGATGTCTATGAGCCTTGTGTGTATCTGTGTGTGCCTGTGTGTATGTGTCTGTGTGTGAACTTCTGCATATGTCCATGTGTCTGAGTGTATGCATGTGGGTGTGTCTGTGCCTCTGTGTGTGTCTGTGAACATGGGGGTGGAATGGAAGGGGACAGCCTCACCCGTGGGGAGAAGGGGATGGAAGCAGCTGCTCTCCAGCGCTCCTGGTAGACATCAGTTCCACAGAGAGGCTTTCTCTGCACTCCTTCCAATTTCAATTCTGCTTTCTGCCAGCCAATGTCTCTCCCTCGTGTTGTCTCACTGCATCCAATGCTTTTCCTTCTTAGCTGTTATTGTAATGTGTCATTTTTATTTATTGGGTGATGTGTGTCACCCCCACTAGTCTGGAAGCTCCATGGATACAGGGAGATTTTATCTCCAGTGCCCAGCGCAGTACCCGGCACAGAATAAATGCTGACAGATAATAAATTAAATGAGGGCAGAAGGGCCCTGTCATTGCTCTTCCGGATAAATGGCGAGTCCCTGCGGAGTCTATTGGACCCGGTACATAGCTGCATCAAGGGTCAGGAGTTTCAGGGCACCGACATCCTTAGCAAAGCCTCCCAGGCTGGAGACCTGTGACATGCTAGCCAGGCAATGCCACCAACAATGAGACTGGAAGGGACAGCTTCCCTGAGAGGCACATTTCTGAATGAGATCCAGAACTGAGGAAAGCTTGCCAGATATTCCCCTCGGGTAATGATTAATGCATGAATCAGTTCCCAGGTGAATAATGTAAAAAGGAATCACTATATAGGCCCCCAACTCCTCTGAGGCCGGGCTCAGTGAAAAGCACACAAGCTATTCGGCATCAGAGCAGCGGTCGCTACATGCGCACACAATTGGGTCGGCAGGTATTACTTTATACTAGTTAGAGGGATAGGCTTAACATTAATTAATGTCTCGTTGCTGATCTGCTAGCAAAACCTAAACCCCAAACCCAAACCTGAGCCCTTCATTTAAATGTATCCTCTGTGGCCAGCTCAGCACAATGAAGTCTGCATACCGATTCAGTCCTGCGGTTCACTGACTGGATCTCAAATGAAGCCGGCAGCGCATGGGCTGGTGTGGGAAGAAGAGCTTGCAGTGTGCATTTGTCGTCTGCCATGCACTAGCAGTGAGATACTGCGCACAACATGGCACCTCTCTAGCCTTCAGGGAAGAGGTGACGCCTGAGCTAGGACTTGTAGATAGAGGAGGGATATCAGAGGGAGGATGTACGTCCTGATTCCTTGGGGCGGGACTAGGGATAGCTGCTGCCAGGATCAAACCTGCTCCAGGGGGCCAGCCTAGCCCTAGAGGGATAAAGGAGTTAAGGGTAGGCTGCTCCTGGGGCCCTCCTGAGAGGCACAGATGGATAAAAGGTTGGGGGCTGGGAGATGGCAGGAATCCAGACCGAGAGTGTGGCCAGAGGCCCTGAGAGCCCCAGACGCAGGGACTCCTTTCAGCTCCAGCTCCAGCTCCTAGGCTGGCAGTCTTAAGGCAAATTTCTCCCATTTCCATTTTTTTAAAATTTATTTTTCTAAATTTTAATTGTGATAAAATAGCGGAAATGTTACTATTTTAAGTGTCCAGTTTGGTGGCATTAAGTACATGCGCATTATTGTGCAACCATCACCACCATCCAATTTCAGAACCTTTTTCACCTTGCATAAAAAAAATTCTGTGCCCATTAAACAATAGTTCCCCATTCCCTAATCCCCTGTCCCTGGTTCAGTCTTCTATTCGATTTTATTACATAAGCACGTGTGTGTGTGTGTGTGTGTTTGTGTGTGTGTGTGTACCATCACCCAGTGGTACAGTGCAAAAAACTTACATAAATCTTCATTAAAATTCTAGGTCAGACATTTACTACTGTGAGAATTCGGTTAAGTAACATCATCTTTCTGAACATTTGTCTTCTCAGCTAAAATCTAAGGAGGAGGATGATGACGTTAATAGCTAACATTCACTAGGCACATGTCCATGCATTTCCTTTTCTCAAAAACCCCATAAAATAGGTTCTAGTATAATTTCCATTGGTAGATGAGGAATTGGAAGCACAGAGATGTATCCCAAGGCCACATTTAACATCTAGAAGGTCACTGTGAAGAAAGCGCCAGGCACAGAGCCCATGCCCAAAAGTGCCCATGCCCAAAAGTGAGGGTTCCTGTTGCCTTTTTCAGGAGTCTTTACCAGGTGTGGTTTATATAGTCTATGTATGGAGCATCCTTTGTGTAGCAATGAGTCTAGAGTCATTGCATTTTAGCTTCACCACAACAGTAGAAGGTAGATACTTTAAATGTAGTTTTAAAGTGTGTTAATTTGTAATTCCACAATAGTTGAAATCAAAGAAATCATACCTTATAGGGAGAACTCAAAACTCACATGACTACCACCCTCTAAACTCAGACCCCACCCCAGAGTAACTATTCTTATTGCATTGGTGTACTATATGTCTTCCCAGACCTTTCTATGAATTAATAGACACATCTTTGTACCTGAAGAATTGAAAAATGCTTTTGCAGCTTGCTCTGTTCTGGAAACTTCTCAATATCACTCAGAAATATTTTTCCGTATCAGTTCATAAAAATCAACCTCATTCTTTTTAACTGCACAGTGTGTTCATATCAAGGTGTATTTAGCCATCTCCCTCTGACGATCAGTTACTGAGGTGGGCAATGTCTTCATTTGGGCATGGTATCTTGTCGAAGGCCATCTGACTGGCCAGCGGCAGAGCTGGGTTCTAGCATCCTCGTTTCTGGCTCCAAAGTCAACAGCCATAACCACTGTAGTATAAATTAGCACAAACATAAAGTCTGTTTTAAAGTCAGATGGAAACTCACTAGTTACTGACTACATTTATTTGTTCAATGATCACTTATTTATTGAGCATCTACTATGTACTATAACCAGTGGTGGAGAATCTCCACCTTGAAATGTCTCCCCTCTTGGCTTCTAACTCCACCTCATACCTCCTGGCTTGTTGTCAAATTTGCTGGCCATCCCTCTTGCTCCATTGCCCCCTAAATTTTTATCTTTGTTCCCTTTTTGTTTCCTCACTTGACACTGTTCCTGTGGGCCTTTCCATCCATGCCTCTGATTACTGAGTCTTCATTTCCAGGTCTCCCTCCCTTTCTCATCCAGCTCCAGACTCGTGTTTCCAGCTGCCCCCAGGATACCTGCTCCTGGGTATCTCATACCCATCTAAAATTCCACACGTCCAATTCTGGACTCATTCTCGCACCCCTAAACCCACTCCTATTCCAATAAACTGCATCACTGCTTTGGGGTGACCCAAGTTGGGTCTGCAAGGCTAACTTCATCCTCTCACTCTTCTTTGTTCCATAAAGTCATTTAGTGAACCAGCTTCATTGGCTCAATTTCCTAAATAGTTCTGGGATCTGCCCTCTCTTCTCCAACGCCACTGCCCTGTCATAATTCAAGCCCCCAGCCCGTCTCCCTGAACTGGAACAAAAGCCTTCCCCTCTCCAATTCTCCAAGCTCCTAAAGCACCTCATCCATTCCTGTTATCCTTCATCTCAGCACTTGGAACTTACAGGTCTATGTCTGCTCGAGACATGGGCCATATTCCAACAATCTTAATATCTCTGGCACATAAGTGTTTAGAACACAGTTTCCCTGAATGTTTGCTGAAGAAATGTTAGCACCAAAGGCACTTCCAGAAACGCTAGATAAAACCACCAAGGTGTTTTATTTCAGGCCCTCACCTTTTACATTATGGTTTTAGGGAAAGTATAGGAATAAGGACAGAGGAGAATGTCTGCTCCTACATCTGCATGTGTGCTGAAGCTGACTGAGCTCTTCTTACTGTTAAACTCCTTCCTCAATGTTGCAGCTTAGCAGCATTACAAATAATATCACTTCTGCTATCTCTGTGTGGTAATTGTTGGTTTGTCATTCATCCTTGATTTTTGCATAGTAATTGCACATATAACAAATGTACAAAATAAAGAACTAGAACTGGTAGCAAAAAGATATATTATTGCATTAACTGTGCTGCATGCAAATACACTTTTATCTTCTCAACACATCAACTGAGGACTGTATATCTTTTATAAAGCACATTTTAGTACTGTGGTTGGGTCCTTACAGTGCAGGAAGCCCTGAGACTATTAAGATATCCCTCAGTGTTCACACAGATCTCTGTACCAACGACCACAGAATTATAGGAATAAAAATTAAACTGGCTCCTAGCTAAAGCTAACAAAACAAAACAAAACAAAACAAAAAAAAAACCCAGACTCCGTTTTCTCATTTTGTAAAGCAGATGTGATGCATCCATCTGTTTTGTGTGAATTAAATGGTCTAGACATGCTTTCTAAAGAACTCCAGAGATGTGACTATTTTCACTCCATAAGAACAATAAAGAAACTCTTGTCTCTCCCTTTAGAAACTGGGGTATATTCTTTCAGGCCTGACAATGTAGTTGGATTCAGGAAATACAGCAGTATTTGTCACCTAAATTTTCACTTTCAATTGGATAATTATTTGTTCAAGGCCAAAATAAATGCTTCCCAAGCTTTCAGGGTATTGGCTATTGAGTAATCTAACTCAGGTTTGGGAGATAACAGGTTTGATTTTGTGAATGGCAGTTTGTTTCCAATGCATTTCTTTGCCTGTATCTACGTTCACGCATTTGCTTGTCTTCTCATCCACCCTTCCAGCAAACACCAAATGACAGTGGCAACATAGTGATGAGCAAAATAGACACAATCTGTGTCCTCATGGAGGCAAGCAAAGGCATTTAGCAGTTAAAAATTGGGTTTCTAAGCCTTCTTAACCATAGGCTGGGCGCAGTGGCTCACGCCTGTAATCCCAGCACTTTGGGAGGCCAAGATGGGTGGAGCACTTGAGGTTAGGAGTTTGAGACCAGCCTAGGCAATATGGCGAAACACTGTCTCTACTAAAAATGCAAAGAATTAGCCGGGTGTGGTGGCGCATGCCTGTAATCCCAGCTACTCAGGTGGCTGAGGCAGGAAAACTGTTTGAACCTGGGAGGCTGAGGTTGTAGTGAGCCAAGATCACAACACTGCATATTTTAAATGTAGTTTTACAGTGTGTTCATTTGTAATTCCACAATAGTTGAAGACATGCATCATAAGAAATCAAACCAGGGCGACAGAACAAGACTATGTCTGTAAATAAATAAACAATGAATAGATAAATAAGATTTCTTAACCATTTGCTTAGATCCAAAATTTAAATCACATTTATTTTACCTATGGTTCCTCCATCCATCATTTAACAAACGTTTATTCAGCATTGCTTTGTCAGGGCCTGTGCTGGTGCTACAGAGATGAGGAAAATGTGGGCACAGTCCTGGCCCTCAGGCAGCTTACAGTCAGCAAGGAAGACAGACGAATAAGTAGATACCATAATGCAATACAGAAAGTGCGGTGACAGTGATCTCTATCTGGGTGTACAGAGGAGGTGTCCCTGAGCTCAGCTGAAAGGATGAGTAAGACTTGATCGCCTCAATTTCAGGAGGGTGGGCAGGAGCTAGGCAGATGTAGGTCACTAAAAGGAAAGTCAGGAGATGAGGAGAGGGAGGTGGGGTCCTGGTCAGAGAGGCTTTAATGATCCTTATCCTGCATCTGATGGAAATTCATTGCATCCTGGATTCACGTGCTGGCAGATGGAGCAGGGTGAGATCGACTGAGGAGGAACAAGCCTGGCACAGAGCCCAGTTAAGGGGATGCTGTGATATTCCGGCAGGAGATGATGAGACCTGAAGGATAGTGGAGTGAGAATAGAGGACACAGATTTGGGAACGACTTGGAAGACTGAACTGGCAGAGGTAAAATGGCATGGGGTGAAAGACAATGAAGATTCAAGGGGGATTCCCGGGTTTCTAGAATTGGTGATTGGATGGAAGATGGTGGCACCAACTGGACAGAAAATACAAGGGGAATGGCGTCTGGTTATGTTGAACTTGAGGTACATGTGGGACATTAAAAATGCAGATATGAAGTTTTAAGGAGAAATTTGGGTCGAAGGCACTAATTTGGGAACCATTTGCACATATGAGTTACTAAACTGAGTGTGTGAGCCACCAGTAAATATTAAAAACATCACAAAAGATGGGCCTGCAGGAGTTACCTCTGTGTTTCCTCTGAGAACAGTGATAATTGAATATTGCTGTTGAATTCAATTTTGATGGCATGCTTCCCTCTGGGTGCCATTAGAGAAACACTTCTTATCTTGGTACTAAGAATAGTTGGCTTTCTTCTGAGCAACAGAGTATACTTTTATCTTCTGTTTTCTGAAGTTCAAAAACTTTTATTTTATAATATAACTAAATATAATGTATTCATTTTTTAAAGCTTACAGTTCCATGATTTTTAATATATTCAGAGTTCTGCAACCATCACATAATCAACTTTAGAACAATTTTATCACCTTTCCCCAAAATTCTGTCCCCATTATTTTATTCTCTTTTGTTGCTGAATCGTATTCCCTAGAATGGATATACCACATTTCGTTTATCCGTTCATCAGCTGATGGATGCATTTGGCTAATAAACTGTCACTGTCAAACAGAAATGTCACACAAACTACAAACATGAGCTACATATATAATTATATATTTTCTAGTAGCCACATTTTTTAAAAGTAAAAGAAAAACAGATGAAATTAATTTTAATAATATATTTCCACCAAACATATCCAAAATATTATTATTTCAACACATAATAAACATAAAAGATTATTGAGATATTTTACTTTTTTGGGGCTAAGTCTGTGAAATACGATGTATACTTTATACCACAGTACATCTCAGTTTGGATTAGCCACATTCCAAGGGTTTAGTGGCTACTATACTGGACAGCTTAGCCAGGCAGTGTAAACAGTTCCTAGTTTCCATCTTTACTTTGGCTTCTAGTAAGCTGCACACCAAATTCACAGTCAGCAATTTTTTGTAAATATGATTCATGGCTCCAGATTGCTTCTCTACTTTTGTTTTCTCATTGTCATATCTTTTCTTATTTGTTCTTAATTTAGGCTACTTTACTATGTTTTATGCATCCTTCTTTGTAAATTGCCTTAATTAAAAATGGAAAATGCTGATGGCCTCGAGAAGAAAACTGCTGACGAAAAGAAGATAAGTTTTTCACTCAGAGCACGCAGCTAGTGAACTGATTTGAGGAACTGAATGTAAACCTGTCTCCTCAGAAGCTGTTGCCAACCCTCTACCTACCTCTCTCTGCCCCTTTTGCCCCAACACCTAACCTCAGCAAGCCTCTGCAGACATCACTATTTCTAGATATTTATTAAATAGTAGAAATGAGTACAGCTGAGTGTGACCAGTATCTAAAGGCACCAGAAAATAGGTTAGCTCCAACTAGTGTTAATTTATCTGGAAAACATTCAGTGATTTGGGAAAACAAAAACAAAAACAGACCACATGATTCTATGACCTCTCCTAAACTGCAGGACAGAGAGAGTAAGCAAGACCAACTACCCTGACTTCTTTAATTGTGTAATGAACTTTCTCAGACACCGAAAGGTATGCTAGAAATTCTTTCTCATCTCTCTCTCTTTATATATGCTTTGCCCTCCTCAAAGTGCCATTCTCCCTTTTCCTGCCTTACAAGCCTCAAGACTCAGTTCAAATATCTCCTTAGTGAAGACTTCCTCTATTCCTATTCCTGTAGGGCTTTGTTTACATCTTTCTTATTGCAATGACCACACGTGGGTGTCCATGCCTTGTACCAGGCTATAAGCACCAGCTCTTGGGTAGGAACCAAGCTGCCTTTATTTCTGTATTTCATACTTACCATAGACACTGGCACATAGTTGGTGCTTAATAGATGCTTGTTGATGAGTAAAGAAGGTGCAAGTCCTGGGTACTCATGGGTGCCAGGTAGTGTTTGAAGGGTTTTCTGTGCATCTCTCATTTACTTTTCATAACCCTCTGAGGTTGTCTCCTCTGCTTGATAAAGAAGGTAAGACTTCTGATCATTAAAGAAATGCAAATCAAAACCACTATGAGATACCATCTCACACCAGGCAGAATGGCTATTACTAAAAAGTCAAAAAATAACAGATGCTGGAGAGGTTGCGGAGAAAAGGGAACACTTATATACTGTTAGTGGGAGTGTAAATTAGTCCAACCATTGTGGAAAGAGCTGAAAACAGAACTGCCATTCAACCCAGCAATCTCATTACTGGGTATATATGCAGAGGAATATAAATCATTCTACCATAAAGACACATGCATGCAAATGTTCATTGCTGCATCATTCACAATAGCAAAGACATGGATTCAACCTAAATGCCCTCCAATGTCAGACTGGATAAACAAAATGTGGTATAAATATACCTTAGAATACTATGGAGCCATAAAAAAGAATGAGATAATGTCTTTTGTGGGGACATGGATAGAGTTGGAAGCCATTATCCTTAGCAAACTAACACAGGAACAGAAAACAAAATACCACCTGTTCTTGCTTATAAGGAGGAGCTGAATGATGAGAACACATGGACACATAGAGGGGAACAACACACACTGGGGCCTACTTGAGGGTGGAGGGTGGGAAGAGGGAGAGGATCAGGAAAAATAACTATTGGGTACTAGGCTTAGTACCTGAATGATAAAATAATCTGTACAACAAACCCCCATGACATACGGATTTATCTATATAACAAACCTTCACATGTACCCCCAAACCTAAAATAGAAGGTTAAAAAAAAAGAAAGTGAGACTTATAAAAAGGATTAAGGAATTCACCCATGGCCATGCAGTAAGTTAGGCAGCAGAGCTTCAAAGATACCTACCTTTGAGGAGTTCTAATATGTAAAAGATATAAACTTTCTTGTATTTTTATAACAACCTCAAGAACTAAGGAAACGAATTGGCTTCTGATTGGTCAGAGTAAGGATAGGCCTTTTCTGGCAGAAGAAATTGTTTTCTCTCAGGCAAGTTAGAAATGAATATCACAAACAAATGTTGCATGTATTTGCATATATCATATTGCATGTATACTATATATAGTATCTATATATTGCAATAGTATATATAGTATATACTATTGCAATACAATATATTATGTTTTATGTATTTGTATATATTTGTAAAATATATACAATATTATATATATGTTTGCTATCATTGCTATGGATGAATGTCAGGGAACTGAGCAAGGCACCAGGATTCATTGAACAAGATTAAAACACTAGCAACCCATTAGATTACTGTGAAATTGAAATAATTTTACATTAAGAACTTTAAAAATATTCTGCTTGGACTTTTATGACTGCCTGACACATTCAAATTCAAATCAAACTCCAAATCACTACTTACTTGTGAAAGCAATTAATTTACCCTCAGAATCGAAAAGCTTTGCCGGAACTTTTAAAGGTCCAGTTCATTCATTCATTACTATCAATCTATAATATCACATATAATTTTCAAAGATTACATGCTAAGCATGCAAACTGATTTATGGTCATCAGCTGGTGTGCTTTTAAAATAAACTCCTACATACTTTATGAAAGGACAACAGAAAAGGAATTCATGAATTTGCACATTGATTAATAATGAAATAATTCCACATTTCAGATTCCTCCATGTACCTTGTTTTTCCTTGACATCACAGACTTCCGTTCCAAGTGCTATTATGTCTTTTCATTCAAATGTTTTGCCAAGAATATTTTCTTTCCAAATGGGAAAGAAAGCTGTCATAGAATAAGTGGAAAGGCTGAAAAATGCACAGGTGCAGGAGTGCCCTATCTAACATGCTTGGTGTACATAGAACATCAGGGAATATTTAAAAGCTCAGCGCTTCAGTATCAGGTTGTATTTAGCTTCCACTCAACTAATTAGAGTTCACCTTGGAAATTCTATAAAAATTTAAAAGACAACTATTTGCTTGGTTTAAACATAGGCAGGCACAGGATTTTCTACCAGAAAAATTTTGAACTTATAATTCTTAGTGCTGTCTCATAAAATGACATAGTCTCACTTTTCTGTTGAGGAAATGTGGGGTATGACATAGCTTTGTAATTTTGGTTAAAATGTCATTTGTATCATGCTAAAACTATTTTCTTTGCTCTCACCTCTTTTTTTCCTTCATATCCTTCTCTTTCTATAGAAAACATTAAGTAACTTATGAATAGAATAGTAAAATGGAAAATCCAGAGAGGTAGGTTTTTTAATAAGGAATTCTTTCTGACCGTTGGCTGACCTGGGACTGAAAGGTGCTTGCCCGGTAAGCCTGAGTCAGTTTTTGTGTTAATATGATTTGAAAACAGGTTGTGAGGACGGGAGGTGTGAGAACCAAAGGTACTCTGATGTTCTCTATCTTGGCTCCTTCCAGAAGAAGAAGAAGAGAAGTTATCTCCGTCTCTGGGAGCCTTATATTCTAGAGTTCCCCTTCCTCCTGGGTGGTAAAACTCCCATATAGAAGATTCCAGCAATTGAACTGCAATTCACCTTGATACATATTGCCATATTTGACACTCACTCACAAGAACCCTGTGAGAAGATACAAAGATTACACACGGTTCATCAGATGTTTTTTAGTGGAGGAACCCATGCCTCCAGATATTTCCTTTAAAAAGATATTTTCAGTTGTTATAAATACAGGATCAGAGAAATGTAGATAAATAGAGCATAGAATCCTACAAACTATTAAAATATAAATTTAATTTTGAACTTCCTGGGACCAAAGCAAATTGGGACCAAGTCAATGACATGGTTCATATTTGTAAGGACCAAGAATGATGAAACTTCAGTGAAACGAAACTTTAAGGACATAAATTTGATATTTCCTGATGGTTCATCACAAATGGGGCAACTTATGCTGGCCTTAACAATATCCTTAAAATAATCATCTTAAAGAGGAGGGGGAAAGTTTAGCATAACATAATGTTATGATTTGGATGTGTTTGTTTCTGCCAAAACTCATGCTGAAATTTAATGCCAATGTACCAGTGGTGGGAGGAGGTGCCTTTAGGAGGTGATTAGGATGTTAAAATAGATTTATACCTTTCTCTTGAGACTGTGTTAGTTCTCCTGGAAATGGATTGGTCTCTGTGTGAATGCGCTATTCTAAAGAAAGATCTCCTCTCATATTTGCCCCTTTTCAAACACACTCGCTTTCCCTTTTGTTTCTCCGCCACATTGTGACACAGTATGAGGCTTTCACCAGAAGCCAACCAGATGCCAGCATCATGGTTCTTGAGGTTCCCAGCCTCTAGAGTCATAAACCCAATAAAACTCTTTTCTATTTTTTTTTACTATTATACTTTAAGTGCTAGGGTACATGTGCACAACGTGCAGGTTTGTTACATATGTATACATGTGCCATGTTGGTACGCTGCACCCATTAACTCGTCATTTACATTAGGTATATCTCCTAGTGCTATCCCTCCCCACTACCCCCTCTGCACAATAGGACCCGGTGTGTGATGTTCCCCTTTCTGTGTCCAAGTGATCTCATTGTTCAATTCCCACCTATGAGTGAGAACATGCGGTATTTGGTTTTCTGTTCTTGCAATAGTTTGCTGAGAATGATGGTTTCCAGCTGTATCCATGTCCCTACAAAGGACACGAACTCATCCTTTTTTATGGCTGCATAGTATTCCATGGTGTATATGTGCCACATTTTCTTAATCCAGTCTGTCACTGATGGACATTTGGGTTGATTCCAAGTCTTTGCTATTGTGAATAGTGCCGCAATAAACATACGTGTGCATGTGTCTTTATAGCAGCATGACTTATAATCCTTTGGGTATATCCCCAGTAATGGGATGGCTGGGTCAAATGGTATTTCTAGTTCTAGATCCTTGAGGAATCGCCATACTGTTTTCCA
>NW_016803103.1:130319-149320 GCF_001698545.2 Rhinopithecus bieti
TTTGAATTTCCAGCTTTTCTGCCCTGCTTTTTCCCCATCTTTGCGGTTTTATCTGCCTTTGGTCTTTGATGATGGTGATGTACTGATGGGGTTTTGGTGTGGGTGTCCTTTCTGTTTGTTAGTTTTCCTTCTAACAGTCAGGACCCTCAGCTGCAGGTCTGTTGGAGATTGCTTGAGGTCCACTCCAGACCCTGTTTGCCTGGGTATCAGCAGCAGAGGCTGCAGAAGATAGAATATTGTGGAACAGCGAGTGTTGCTGTCTGATTCTTGCTCTGGAAACTTCATCTCAGGGGTGTACCCAGCCGTGTGAGGTGTGAGGTGTCAGTCTACACCTAGTGGGGGATGTCTCCCAGTTAGGCTACTCAGGGGTCAGGGACCCACTTAAGCAGGCAGTCTGTCCATTCTCAGATCTCAGCCTCCATGCTGGGAGATCCACTCCTCTCTTCAAAGCTGTCAGACAGGGACATTTACCTTTGCTGAGGTTTCTGCTGCTTTTTGTTTAGCTATGCCCTGTCCCCAGGGGTGGAGTCTACAGAGGCAGGCAGGCCTCCTTGAGCTGTGGTTGGCGCTACCCAATTCGAACTTCCCAGCGGCTTTGTTTACCTACTTAAGCCTCAGCAATGGCAGGCACCCCTCCCCCAGCCTCACTGCCACCTTGCAGTTAGATCTCAGACTGCTGTGCTAGCAATGAGGGAGGCTCCGTGGGTGTGGGACCCTCCGGGCCAGGTGAGGGATATAATCTCCTGGTGTGCCGTTTGCTAAGACCCTTTGTAAAGTGCAGTATTAGGGTGGGAGTTATCTGATTTTCCAGGTGTTGTGTGTCTCAATTTCCTTTGGCTAGGAAAAGGAATTCCCTTCCCCCTTGTGCTTCCCAGATGAGGCGATGCCTCGCCCTGCTTCAGCTCTCGCTGGTTGGGCTGCACCCGTGGACCAGCACCAACTGTCCTACATGCCCCAGTGAGATGAACCCAGTACCTCAATTGAAAATGCAGAAATCACCCGTCTTCTGTGTTGCTCACGCTGGGAGCTGGAGGCTGGAGCTGTTCCTATTCGGCCATCTTGGGTGTTGTGTCTAAAACTCTTTTCTTTAAATTATGCGGTCTCAGGTATTCAATAAATTATCCAGTCTCAAGTATTCCATTATAGCAACACAAAGTGGACTAAGATATACAACTTTCTCTGCTCTGCGTATAAAGAGAATACTTTAAAAAATTGAGCATGATAGATTTTCCTCAGTGCAAATCACCACCAGAGAGTAGGTCAGGCCCTTAAGAGAAGGCCTCATTGGGTTCTAGGTGACTCTAATTCACTTTAGAAGTAACAATCAGTTTGCTTAACAAGGAACAGAACGCTCCCTTCTTCATTCTTGCAAAAACATGGCACTAAACTAAAAAGGGTTAAAAGTTTTTTTAAATTTATTACTTACATGTCATATGTCAAGAACTTTGCTAAATATTTTACATGTCCTAGAACATTTGATCTTCTTAATTGCTGTATTACAGATGAAGATGTTGAAACACAGAATGATTAAATGGTAATTTTTGCCCAGGACAACAAAAGTCCAAAAGAACAACTGAGATTTGAACCCAGATCATTTAATTTCTGATGCCAGGCTCCTTCCACCATGCTGACTAATGTTTCTCTAAAGCAATCATTATCAAAACAATACCAATAAGGGAAAGAATATAATACATTATCATATACAACAAAACATAGATTTCAAGGCACAAGAACACCACATATATCCTAAAATAATAAAAGAAAAAAGTATTTTTGTACAACTCATCTTGGAAGCTTGAATACATGCACCCTGCATCTTTTTTCTACATGTGGGAAGGAAGTCATTTCAGAAAATATAGATTTCACTGAAATGTGAAAGAGGTAAAGTCGCTCTGCTCTTTCTTTTACAAGGGGGAACCGCCAACATTGGGCCGCCGTTCGCACCAAAACCGGTTGGAAGGGGGAAGGCGGGGGGCCCGGGGTCATCATAGAGAAAGTTACTTACCACCGCCGCCTTGGGCAAAAACCCAACGGAAACAAGCGCGTGGTGGCGAGGAGATCGGCTCCATTATTTCACCAGCCAAAAGGAAGCTCCGCCAAAACCAAGATAGCAGGCTATTGTTCACCCATCTGATTGGAAGCGGATTCAAGAGAGGCCCTGTAAGAGGTATCTCCATTCCAAGCTGCAGGAGGAGGAGAGAGGAAAGGAGAGGAACCAATTACGTTTTTTCCTGAGGTTCCTCAGCCCCCCTGGAATTAGGGAAGGATAAATTGAAGTAGAATTCCTGACACTAAGGGAAAATTTGCTGGAAGGCTTTGGACTTTTCGGGGGCCAAGTCTGTTCCAACCTGGCCAGGGTTCACCCCGCAGCCCTTACAGTTTGGGATGAATTTCAAACGCCTCGGGGACCTGTTTTGAATTTTTTCTGCAGTTTGCTATATTATTTTCAATAAATCTGGGACAACAAACACACAACAACAAAAAAAAAAAAAAAAAAAAAAAAAAAAAAAAAAGAGGGTAAAGTCAGTCAACAATCCTAAGTTATAACTGAAGAGCCATCAGCAAGCAGGCTCAGCAACCCTAACATTCTAAAGCCAGACCTCCTGTTTATTAGGCTATGTGGTCAAGTGGAAATACAAAGATTTTAGAGACAGATGGGAGTGTAAGGCCGCTACTGGCGTTAACTAGCAGCGTGACCTCATTTAATCTCTGCAGTTCTTTCTTTTTAGTCCTCCCTTTCTTTTTCACTAAAAGGAATATGCATCTTGTTGTGGAGGTTGAGATGGTGTATCAAAAGTGCATGGCTTAGTAGATGCTCACAAAATGATTATTGTTGTTATGGTGATTATGTGGATGCCAAGGAGAAAGACAGCCTGTATGATTAATGACAGTTTGTTTTTTGTTTGAGCTCACAGCGTTCGATGAAACTTTAATACCAAATTATATCTAATATACTGGCATGTATTGTGGGGAAACAAGATGGATAAACACCAAGTCTCTGCCATCAGGAACTTTACAACCCACAAATAAAATAATTATATAGAGAGTTTGGAAGCAGTTCAGTTTGTTGGTGGAAAGGGCTCAAATAAAACAATAATGGAGATAAGCTCATAAACATCAATTGAGGCCTATTGCAGGTCTTGAATACCAGAAGACAGAGTTCATTCTCAACTTGGCAAAATTCTGTGAGCAGAAAAGTGATTTAAAAACCCTAATTTTTATTTAGGTAGCTTTATCAAGTGAAGGAAGTGGTGGCAAGGAGTCTGGCTAATGATGTGGTCCAGTGTGAGAAGAGCATGAAGTTGGAATTGTTTTTCCAAGGTTGGTGGAAGAATTGAGCTGGTCCTCTGCTTTCCCTCTTAGAGTCTTTCTGGGACCCCAAAAGGAAGTAGAGGGTAGTTGGCTGAGGTTGAAGGTTGTTTGTATGGAACAGGGCAAAACTGACTTGAGTCTCTGGAAGTCACCACTCAGTGGCATGAGACTGCCCAACCAAGATCTGTAAAACTTCCTTGGGTCCAGGTCTCATCACTTTGCCCAAATGGCAAAGAAAAACTGTTCTCATTATATTCCAGATTCCTAGTCTTTCATGCCACAAAAAACAAAAAACAAAAAAAACCTGGTACTCCAAAATTGCATTTTGATGAAATATCTAATTAAATGTCTATGCCTAATAATGGTTTAGTAATGCGATATAACTTCAATTATTTTTCTTTAATGATATTCTACTTAGAAATGTCACTAGTATTTTCAGGATTTATTTTAATCATTAATCTTTAACATACAGGATAGGAAATGAAAATAGCAATTCTATTGAATGCTAATCAGTAATTTGAAAAGATTTCCGGTGACTAAGTTAAAAACATCTTATTAATGTATTATATAATTTCTGTTACAGAACTACACATCCTTCAGTGAGTAGAGTGTGATTTTGAACACTGGGGAGGCGATTCAGTAAATAAGCAGAGGAAAAATATAACAGCAGGTAAGTAATGTATTTAAGGTTGTTTATCAAAGTGTCTGGCATATAGTAAGTGCCCCGAATAACAGGTGTTATTATTTTGAAATCCATTTGAATACACTTTCTTCTCCAGTGTTTATCAAATTAGCTCATACTTTGAACATAAAACTGTTTCTGCTAAAATAAGCTAAGTGTATTGTAAGTCTGTAGAAATGAGTCATCTAAGTTCATTACACCAAAGAAAAAACTTTATCAACTACAGGACAATATATACAATGATGCTAGCTTTTCAGCAAGATGAAACCCTGACTCACTAGCTTCAGTTACATTCACGATACTGTATTTGTTAAAGGATGGCGTGTGCAGAAAAGTACACTTACCTAGTTTTGGAAAGTTCCCAGCAACCAGGGTTAAAATAGGTTTCTTCTTAAACTCATTAAAATAACTAGAAAACTCTCTTTCCTAAGCATCATGATTAATCAAGGCTTAACTAGACTTGAAGATTTTTTTTTTTTTTTTTTTTTTTTGAGACCGCCCCAGGCTGGAGTGCAGTGGTGTGATCTTGGCTCACTGCAACCTCCGCCTTCCGGGTTCAAGCGATTCTCCTCCCTCAGCCTCCCAAGTAGCTGGGACTACAGGTGCCCACCACCACGCTCAGCTAATTTTTGTACTTTTAGTAGAGACGGGGTTTCACCATGTTGGCCAGGCTGGTCTCGAACTCTTGACCTCAGGTGATCCGCTGGCCTCAGCCTCCCAAAGTGCTGGGATTACAGGCATGAGCCACCAAGCCTGGCCTAGACTTGATTTCTTTTTTTTGAGACAGTCTTGTTCTGTCGCCCAGGCTGGAGTGCAGTGGCACGATCTTGGCTTACTGCAACCTTCTGCCTCCTGGGTTCAAGCGATTCTCCTGCCTCAGCCTCCTGAGTAGCTGGGATTACAGATGCGTGCCACCACACCCAGCTAATTTTTGTATTTTTAGTAGAGACGGGATTTCACCACATTAGTCAGGCTGGTCTCGAACTCCTGACCTAGGGATCTGCCCGCCTCGGCCTCCCAAAGTGCTGGGATTACAGGCAGGAGCCACTGAGACCAGCCAGATTTCTTTCATTGCTTGTGATTCTTCAAAACATATCTTAAATTCCTTTGACTGGTAGGGGCAAAGAGTAAGAATATAGGAAACATTTTAAAGTAGGTCATCCTAAAATGTTTTGGAGCTTCCTAGGACTCTAAAATAAAACAATGCCCATTCCTGTTAATTCTCTTAAATATATGTATTTGTGTACATATACTTAAATAGACACAGATATAATAGGGTATAAAGTCTAACTGCAGAAAATTGCAATGTGATTGGAACATCTGACATATTAAAAGGAGGACTATTGAGACTGAATTAAGAGTGGTTAACAGGCCTCACTGAATTAATTTGCATACATTTTCTAATTTAGCAAACTGAAGAGAAATCATCTTCATAGGTTTCTTGTCCATGTCATGTAAGTGGTTTTGCCTGGATGACAGCAAATCAGTCATTTGATTCCATCAAATCAGGCAAGGTATCGAACAGGTTAGTAAAAAGAAAAATAATTAGGAAAAGAAAAAAGGGCAGGGTGTTTCAGTTGATCGACCCACACAACTGTCCCCAACAGACTCCAGTATAGATCTGCTGAAGCATATATTGTAAATTCAGTTCTTCATTTTTAAATAATCTTTATATGTTTCATACTTATCACTTTTTATAATCTTATAATTTGTATCCAATTATACAATTTATTATTTGTAAGGGCTCCACAGGGTAGAGACAAATGACACTTTGAGGCATTACCTAGGGTACAAATATCATTTTAAAAAAGGAATGGAAGCTTTCCAGAGACAATACACCTTCTGTGACAGACATTAGTGAACTCATCAGCTTTTCCTGTTCTCTCCCCTCCAGCTATGTGGTGATGCTACTCTTCCTGACTCCCTCGAAGTTAGGAGTGGCCATGTGACTAATTCTGAATACTGGGTTGTGGCCAACCAGACATGTGTCACTGCTGGCTGGAGCTAGTATGAAACTCTCCAGCTCCCCTTCTCCTTATTGTGGTGACCACAGATATCTCAGATGGTTGAGGCCCTGTCAGCGGGTCGCTGGGTGTGGATGACAGGAGCAGGGCGCCCTGCCAACCTGGGGTGGGCCTGGAGCAAGAGTGAGGAATAACCTGTATCATGTGAAGCCGCTGAAGGGTGAGGGTTGTCAGCACTGCATAATCTAGCCTGTCCTAACTAATATACGTCCCTTGCTTGGAAAACGTAGAGTCCAGGTCATGAGTTTTAACAAAGATACAGAAACGAAATGTGCTGGGTGGCACAGTGAAATTTATTTGTCTTTATGATTTACATATAATAATTAAACACACAAAAGAAAAAACACTGTCAAGATGGCCATATGTAGCTTAGGAAATGACTGGTCCCAATGCAATCATACAAATGTTCATTCGGCGTAAAATGAATTTCTTTTAATGGTTTTAATCTTTTTTTTTTTTTTTTTTTTCCAGTCCCCAAGGCTTGTACCACTCAGTACAAATGTTTTTGCTACTGGGTTATCATCAGGCACATGATGTTTACCAATTCCCAGGAAATGAATAAAATCAACAGAAACATCCTGTGACAATAGAGCACATTTTCATAGAAATGAAATTGATGAGCTTATTACAGTTTGAATCAGTTCAGCTATTAAATCTACACATAAAACATAAAACAATATTAACAAGTTACATTTATATTTTTTTAAAAAATATTTATCATATTTTTTTTGTGCAAGGATTCCACTGATTTCTTTGGTTTTAAACACGATAGATCTATTTTACCTAAATATATATAGTTCTATTTGTACCAAACATCAAAATCAAAAAATTAAACAAAATTTCAAAGGGTAAAATGGAATTATTGCTTCGATATAAAAAAGGCCTAGCCCATTTGAGAACTATTGCCATTACTACTTTCCTATTGGAAAACTATCCTGGAAATCAAGGAATGTACCCCATAGCTCCCTGCAGAAAGTATAATTTGGTTGCACATTATCATCATATTAATATGACCCTACCTTCACCAAAGCTATCCTGATCTTGTCCTTAAAAAACAAAACAAAGCAAAATAGCATAAATAAATAAGTTTACCTAAGGGGATACAATAAATAGACTAGTATACTAGATAGGAATAAAGAATATTGTAACATAAAGCCCTTCAGTGCTGCACAATTAAACAATAGCTTTGGATTTTCAAGGTCTCTAAACGCAGCCTCCATTTCAAAACACAGTTTTATTGCTGATATGCAGCTGACAGAACAAGAGAATACATTTCTTTTGTTCTCCTCATCTGAGACTGAATGCACAGCAGATACAACTGTCAATTCTGCCTTTTGGGAATTTACCTGGGCATGTACCATTGTCAGTTTTTGACCTCTGACTAATTGTAGGGCAAAATCTTAGGATTAAAAATATACAAATATTCCTTCAATTCCTAGTGGTTTCTTGGTCTCCAGAATAGTTAAAAACAGAGAGGAAATTGGACTCAAAAGTTTTGCTGCCTTCTTTTTTTTGCATCCATCGCATCCAGAATGGGCTGTCTTTTCGCAGTGTATCTCTGACGAAGTTCTTCTATCTCCCGTTCCATCATAGGGTCCAGTGCTTTTAACCGCATCTGCAGTTCTTCTAAACTTAGATTTTTCAACTAGATATAGAAACAGACAAAGATATCAATATAGTGAAATTATCCACAACACATTAATGTCTAATGAGTTTTAACATAAATATTTCAGCAAATTCTTTACATCATCTTTGAAGTATGGTTCAACAGTTAAAACAGGAATTTCTTCCTTGAAGAACCCAGAGGTCATATCTTGCAAGAACCTCAAGTATTCTGCAATGAAACAATTGGATCATCTGCCTTTAGTAAAGGGCAAATGAGAAAATATGCTGATGGAATTTGTAAAAGGTACAAAGACAAATCCACCACTGCCAACAAACAGATTTTCAGAATACGTTCCAGGTGTATTCACTCTAACTTCTTACATCTTTGCCAGCTACTGAGTGCTACAATAATTATGAACACTTGCAGAGATCACCCAAGAACATGACAAGACTGAATAAAGGTTAAATTAACCATTCTATCCTCCATTTTACCAAATGCTTAATAAAGAAGATGACTGTGGTAGGTGGTGGGAAGTAAGGCTGAATAGGCCTGGTGGGGCCCCAAAAGTAGGAAGCCATGATCAATTCTGGAGTAGGACAGTTATGGAAGAGTAATCCAGATTTTGTTTCTCCTTCTCCTCCTTCTTCTTCTTCTTATTTATTTATTTTTTTGAGACCATGTTGCCCAGGCTAGCCTCAAGCTTCTGGGCTCAAGAGATCCTCCTCCCTCGACCTCCTCAGTAGCTGGGATGTGCCACTGCACCCAGCTAAGGCTTGGTTTTAAAATAAAACTTGCAACTTACTTTTTGTTTTAAAAAGATAACTGTCTTTGGTTATTTTATGAGTCAAGGAAGAAAAATACTCATTACTTATAGTCATCCAAAGTAGCATGTCCCAGCAGATCCTTTTACTTGCCATCCCTGGCCCTATCGTGACTTCTGCTTTCAAAAACCAAATTCACTCTTAGCTGAAAAAGACTCTGAGGATACTGAAAAGAATGAGTCACAGACTCTCTGAAGAAAATTCAAAAAAGGAGTTCCAAAAATATTTTGAGAAATGACAGTGTTATGGAGAAGAGTATGCAGGCTTCCATGATGATGACTTTGAAGGTGAACGCCACTCACTTCAGTACATAAGAAGTTCTGGTATGTATATTAATAATCAGCCCTGTTACTTTGTAGTCATATGTCATGAAAGAACCTAGCTTTTAATATTATGCTATAAAAGATACATTTATATATAATATGTATTATTATACACTTTCTTCATTGACTTTTAATTCAAGTAGTGATCATGCATCTGTTACATGCTCGGTGCTGTTCAAATTGCTGCGGGGATACAGAATAAGACAAACAGGGAAACTCCAAACTTTGAACTGTACACATCAGTAATGGCCACATTGAAAGGCCAATGTATACCACACAACCACATTTCCCAAGAAAGACACACCCAACTATGTCTACGTAGGATCCAATTCCACTTGTGTGTTCTTCAATATCATCTCTATTTCAGCCGATGTTAATCTTTCCCATTTCTAAATTTCTATGTAACACTCATAATTTAAACAACACAATTTAGTATTTGATTCTAAATCATGTACTATTTTATAATTGATTTTTATGCATGAGTTTCATGTCCCTAGATATTCCAAAACATATTTAGACTTCAGAGACTGTACATACACCAAGAAACTATCCTACTATACTGCAAATAACATGACATAAAGGTAGATAGATAAACACAAATAAGAATACATGACCCAAAGGAGTGGGTTACTCTAAGATTAGAAGAACTAACATATTATATAAAGCAAACAATTATCATTACTTCAATTCTGATTTAAGTTATTCCTGTAAATATCTTGTACTACTTTTACTGGGGCAAACTGCCAATAAGTTTATAAATATTGTATTGCAGTAATAGAATGAACTCAGAGAAAGAAGCTACTTAGAAGAAAAATTTTCTTCCTTTAACAGATTTTATATTTTCAATACGCAAAATTTGTGAAAAACAGGTCTGTGATATTAGAGAACCATTATCTAACATTATTAAGGAATTAGGTGTTCATGTAAGTAAATTAATGAAATACCTAAATCTTAGTCCTTTAAGTGATAAAACTTTGTCTCAGTATCACATACACATACACACACATGCAAGCACACATGTGCACACACATATGTATGTACATATGCTCTTTTTTGGTTCTATATGACTTTTAGGATTTTTTCTAATTTTGTGAAAAATGATGTTGGTATTTTGATAGAAGGACTGAATCTGTAGACTGCTTTGGGCAGTAAGGTCTTTTTCATAATATTGATTCTTCCAATCCATGAGCAGCAGATTTATTTCCATTTGTGTCATGTATGATTTCTTTCAACAGTGTTTTGTAGTTCTCCCTGTAGGGATCTTTTATCTTCTTGGCTAAGTATATTCCTAAGTAATTTATTATTATTAATTATTTTACAGCTATTGTAAAAGAGGTTGAGTTCTTGGTTTGAGTCTCAGCTTGATCACTGTTTGTGTACAGTAGTGCACTGATTTGTGCACACTGATTTTGTAACCTAAGACTTTACTGATATGGTGTGGCTGTGTCCCCACCCAAATCTCATCATGAATTATAATCCTCATAATCCCCATGTATCTAGGGAGACACCTGGTGGGAGGTGACTGGATCATGGGGGCAGTTTCCCCCATGCTGTTCTGGTGATAGTGAGTGAGTTCTCACAATATGTGATGGTTTTATAAGGGGCCCTTCCTTCTTCACTCTCACTCTGCTCACCCCTGCCACCACATGAGAAGGTCCAGGCTTGCTTCACATTCACCTTCACCTTCTACCATGATTGTAAATTTCCTGAGTCCTCCCCAGCCACATGGAACTGTGAGTCAATACACCTCTTTCCTTTATAAATTACCCAGTCTTGGGTGTTTCTTTATAGCAGTGTGAAAATGAACTAACACAGTTAACTGGCACTGAGGTAGTGGGGCACTGATATAAAGATACTTGGAAATGTGGAAGTGACTTTGGAACTGGGTAATGGGCAGAGGTTGGAATAGTTTGGAGGGCTCAAAAGAAGATAAGAAGATGTGGGAAAGTTTGGAACTTCCTAGACATTTGTTGAATGGTTTTGGCCAAAATGCTGTTAGTGATGTGGACAATGAAGCCCTGGCTGAAGTGATCTCAGATGAACATGAGAAGCTCATTGGGAACTGGAGCAAAGGTCACTCTTGCTATGCTTTAGCAAAGGGACTGGTGGCATTTTGCCGCCACCCTAGAGATCTGTGAAACTTTGAACTTGAAAGAGATGATAGGGTATCTGGTGGAATAAATTTCTAAGCAGCAAAGTGTTCAAGATGTGACATGGGTGCTCTTAAGAGCATTCAGTTTTATGGATTCACAAATAGATGGTTTGAAATTGGAACTTACATTTAAAAGGGAAGCAGAGCACAGAAGTTTGGAAAATTTGCAGCCTGATGATGTGATAGAAAAGAAAAACCCATTTTCTGGGGGAGAAATTCAAGCCTGCAGCAGAAATCTGCATGAGTAATGAGGAGCCGAGACAATGGGGAAAATGTCTCCAGGGCATGTCAGAGATCTTGCCAGCAGCCCCTTTCATCACAGGCCTGGAGGCCTAGAAGGAAAAATAGTTTGATGGGCCAGGCCCAGGGGCCCTGCTACTCTGTGCAGCCTTAAGACATGGCACCCTGCATCCCAGCCATTTCAGTTCCAGTCATGGCTAAAAGGGGCCAAGGTACAGTTCGGGCCATGGCTTCAGCTCATGCCTTGGTGGCTTCCATGTGGTGTTGGGCCTGCGAGTGCAGAGAAGTCAAGAACTGAGGTTTGGGAACCTCTACCTAGACTTCAGAGGATGTAATGGAAATGCCTGGATGTCCAGTCAGAAGTTTGCTGCAGGAGTAGGGCCCTCATGGAGAACCTCTGGTAGGGCAGTGCAGAAGGGAAATGTGGGATTGGAGCCCTCATAAAGAGTCCCCACTGGGGTGCTCCCTAGTGGAGCTGTGAGAAGAGACCCACTCTCCTCCAGACCACAGAATGGTAGATCCATCCACAGCTTGCACCAGATGCCTGGAAAAGCTGCAGACACTCAACGTCAGTTTGTGAAAGCTGCTGAGAGGAGGGCTGTAACCTGCGAAACCATAGGGGTAGTGATGCCCAAGACCATGGGAGCCCACCTCTTGCATCAGTATGACCCAGATGTGAACATGGAGTCAAAGGAAATCATTTTGGAACTTTAAAATTTAATGGCTACCCTGCTGGGTTTCAGATTTGCCTGGGGCCTGTAGCCCCTTTGTTTTGGCCAATTTCTCCCATTTGGAAAAAGAGCATTTATCCAATGCCTGTACCCCCACTGTATCTTGGACGTAACTAACTTGCTTTTGATTTTACAGGCTCCTAGGTGGAAGGGATTTGCCTTGTCTCAGATTAGACTTTGGACTTCGACTTTTGGGTTAATGCTGGAATGAGTTAACACACTGGGGGACTGTTGAAAAGGCATGATTGTATTTTGAAATGTGAGGATGAGATTTGGGAGGAACCAGGGACAGAATGATATGGTTTGGCTGTGTCCCCACCCAAATCTCATCTTGAAGTGTAATCTCCATAATCTTGGTTTATAATCCCCATGTGTCTACAGAGAGACCTGGTGGGAGGTGATTGGATCATGGGGGCAGTTTCCTCCATGCTGTTCTCATGATAGTGAGTTCCCACAAGACCTGATGGTTTTACAAGGGGCTCTTTCCCCTTTGCTCTCTGCTCTCTCCTGCCACCATGTGAGAAGGTCCAAGCTTGGTTCACCTTCACCATCCGCCATGATTATAAGTTTCCTGAGGCCTCCCCAGCCATGCAGAACTATGAAACAACTTGATTTTTAAAAACATATTGAGACTTGTTTTAGGCCTATCATATGGTTTATCTTGGAGAATGTTTCATGTTGGATGAGAAGAATGTATATTCTGCAATTCTTGGGTAGAATGCTCTGTAAATATTTGTTATGTCCATTTGTTCTAGAGTGCAGTTTAAGTCCTGTCTTCAATGACTTTCTGCCTCGATGATCTGTCTAGTGCTGCCAGTGGAGTGGTGAATTCCCCCACTACCACTGGGTTGCACCTATCTCTTTTCTTAGATTTAACAGCAATTGTTTTATGAATCTCAGAGCTCAAGAGTGAGGTGCATATTTATTTAGGACAATATCTTCTTGTTGGATTGATCCTTTTATCATTATATAATGTCCTTCTTCATCTTTTTTTTACTGTTGTTGCTTTAAATTCTGTTTTATCTGATACAAGAATAGCTACTCCTGCTCACTTTTAGCTTCCATTTGCATAGAATAACTTTTTCCACCCCTTTGAGTCTATACAAATCCTTATGTGTTAGGTAAGTCTCTTAAAGACAGCAGATATGTGGTTTGTAATTTTTTATCAATTCTGCCAACCTGTATCTTTTAAGTGGAGCATTTAGATCATTTACATTCAACATTAATATTGAAATGTGAGTTACTGTTCCAGTCATCACATTGGTTGTTTTCCAGATACTCTGTTTTCTTCGTTGTGTTATTGTTTTACAGGCCTTGTGAGTTTTATGCTTTCAAGAAGTTCTATTCTGGTGCATTATCTACCTTTTGTTTCATGATTTAGAACCCCTTTTAGCATTTCTTGTAGGGATGCTCTGGTAGTGACAAATTCTCTCAGCATTTGCTTGTCTGAAAAAGAATTTATTTCTCCTTCATTTATGAAACAGTTTTGCTCAATACAAAATTCTTAGTTAACAGTTTTCTGTTTAAGGAGGTTAAAAATAGGACCCCAGTCCCTTCTGGCTTGTAAGGTTTGTGCTGAGAAGTCTGCTGTTAGTCTGATAGGTTTTCCTTTACAGGTTACCTAACGTTTTGTCTCACTGCTCTTGGTGATGTCCTTTTTGCAAAGAATCTCCTAGAAGTTCTTTTTTAATTAAAAAACTTTTTCTGTGGGTGCATAGTAGGTACATATGGGGTACCTGAAATGTTTTGATACTGACATGCAATGTGAAAGAAGCACATCATTGAGAATGGGGTATCCATCCCCTCAAGCATTTATCCTTCGAATACAATCTAGTAACACTCTTCAAATTATTTTAAAATGTACAATTAGTTATTATTAACTATAGTAACCCTGTTGTGCTATCAAATAGTAGGTCTTATTCATTCATTCTTTCTTTTTTTTTTTTTTTGACAGAGTCTTACTCTGTCATGCAAACTGGAGTGCAGTGGTATGATCCTGGCTCATGCAACCTCTGCCTCCTGGGTTCAAGCAATTCTTGTGCCTCAGCCTCCCAAGCAGCTGGGATTATGGGCATGTGCCACCACATCTGGCTAACTTTTATATTTTTAGTAGAGATGGGGTTGTACCATGTTGCCCAGACTGGTCTCAAACTCCTGACCTCACGTGATCTGCCTGCCTCGGCCTTCTATTTTTTTTAATACTCATTAACCATCCTTACCTCCCCGTCACTGCCTTCCTTGCCCCACCACCCAACTACCCTTCCTAGCCTCTGGTAACCATTCTTCTACTCTCTATGTCCATGAGTTCAATTGTTTTGATTTTTAGATTAAAACACTTAATAAATGAGAACATGCAATGTTTGTCTATGCCTGGTTTATTTCACTTAACATAGTGATCATCAGTTCCACCTAAGTTGTTGCAAATGACTGGATCTCATTATTATGACTGAATAGTACTCCAATGTGTATATGTACCACATTTTCTTTATCCATTCATATTTTGATGGACACTTAGGTTGCTTCCAAATTTTAGCTATTATAAATAGTGCTGCAACAAACACAGGATGCAGTTCTCTCTTTGATATACTGATTTCTTTTCTTTTGGATACACACCTAGCAGTGGAATTGCTGGATCATATAGTTCCTAGGAGTTATTTGAGCTTCTTATATTTGAATATCTACATCTCTAGCAAGGCCAGGGAAGTTTTCCTCAATTATTTCCTCAAGTAAGTTTTCCAGACTTTTTGCTTTCTCTTCTCCCTCAGGAACACCAATGATTCTTAGGTTTGGCCATTTTACATAATCCCATATTTCTTGGATACTTTGTTCATTTCTTTTCTTTTTTCTTTATTTTTGTTTGATTGGGTTAATTTGAAAGCCTTGTCGTTGAGCTCTGAAATTCTTTCTTCTACTTTGCCTATTGTTAAAACTTTCCACTGCATTTTGTAATTCTTTAAATGTGTCTTTTGACTCTGGAAGCTCTGATTAGTTTTTCTTTAAAATATCTATATCTCTTTAGAAAATTTTCATTCACATCCTGAATAGTTTTCAAACTTCTTTATGTTGTTTTCACCTTTCTCTTGTTATCTCCTTTGGTACCTTAATAATCCACCTTTGAATTGTTCATAAAAAGGTATTTCAAAGATTTCATCTTGGTTTAGATCAATTACTGGACAGCTAGTGTGATCTTTTCAGGGGTGTTATAGAACCCTGCTTTGTCATATTGCCAGAATTGTTTTTCTGGTTCATTCTAATTTGGGTAGAAATATATAGAATGCTTCACAAATGTGCATGTGAGCCTTGCACAGGGGCCATGCTAATCTTCAGTTTTTCATTCCAATTTTAGTACATGTGCTGCTGAAGTGAACACTGTCAATTTTTTTGAACAGAAAATCTTTATAAAGTGTTCCACAGAATATACTGCCTTCTTTCTAAGCAGAGGACATAAGGAGACGGTCTTTCCTTGATAATGAGTTATCACTACTTTTATTAATAATCTGTGTTACATATTAAATTTCTCACTCCTTTTTTGGCTTTTCTGTCAGCTCCTCTTCATGGCCATCATTGAACATATACCCTTCCTATCTCTATAGCAAGTATGTTCATCTACTGGGAACCAGAAAAGCAATTAAACAACCTCATAAGGCATTACCCCAAATAAGAATAGGTTGTGAGTGAAATCCTGAAGCTGTCTGAGGAAAGACAGAGCATGGCCTTAGTGCTGAAGCTCATTAAACCTGTTTCTAGTTTTGTATTTATTTTACAACTATCTGATTTCAGTTTTGTGGTTGTATAAGGTTGAGTTTAGAGGAAATCTGACTTCTGCATAAGCTACATATATAGCTAGGTCTTCAGGTGGGCTGTCAGAGAACTTCAAAGTACTCACTGACATATTTATTGAGATTTTTCTACAGACCAAGCATAGTAGGTTCAGAGATGAGTAAAACACTCTACCTCCCACAATGAGATTGCAATCTAGCTAGCAAGACAGGCCCATACACAGCTAACTCACTGAAGGATGAGTAAGATGATAAAATGGGAAACAGGATAGAGAAGGAAAACAGCATGAGTAAAAACATATATGGTACACGACTGTCTGGCATCTTTAGAGATATCTAGCAGACTGCTGGGATTAGAGAAGGATTCATGCAGGAAGATGAATAGAAGATGAGTCAGGAAAAAGAGAGCAAGGCCAGGTTGCTGTGGGCCTTATGTGTGTTGCTGCAAACTTCTGTGACAAGAAAGAAATGCTAAGTCATTTTGAGCATAAATGGTGATGTGATCACATATGAACTTTAGAAAAATATCTCCAGTAGCAGGTATAGGAAATGGATTGCCATGGGAGAAAAAAATGGAGGCAAGAAGATCCATTAGTAGGTTACCACAACAATCTAGTGAGAAGGTTAGGCTTGGACCAAGACAATGGAAGTGGAGATTAAGAAGAGAAGGATTTGAGATCTTTGAAAGTAGAATTGGTAGGGTTGTTTTTGTTGAGTGACTGATTATAAAGGGTCAGAAAATAGGAAGGGTTAAGGATGATTCTGACTTCAAGCTTCGGTAATGGGGTAGAGATCGATACTATTAATAAGGTAGGGCAGTTAATGAAATTAATTTTAGTACTGGTGAGTTTGAGCTATGAACAAGGCACCAAGGTGGAGACATCAGATATGGATTGTAATTCAGGGTTTGGAGGTGAGGAGAGAGATCCAAGCAAAAGATACAGACTTAGGGAAGTATCAGCATTTAAGCTGTAACTGAAACCCTTGATGAGGAGTAGGTTATCCAGGGAAAGAAGGTTTTCTCCCTGATCTTACTATCTTTCAGATAGTGTCCAACAGAAAATAACACTCACACTAAGCATTTGTGGTCAGAGACTCTTCTCATTTTGTTAATAGAACAGTAATATCAGTAGGTTTCTAAGTAGCTCTAAATTATGGTGTCATATAGACAAAAAAAAGGTGAGGTTGTGTGGCAAAATTTTCACTTTTAGATAGTAGGCATGATTTATAGACAAACTTCTGGCTTTGATTAAGCCCTAATAACACGTATTTAACACTTGGTGTTTCTCTAGCTATCAAGCCTCCCATAGGCATGAAAATGCTTTTGGAAAGAAAATGTGACAGAAGCGGCCTTTTCAATCTCTCGAAAAACAGTGCTGCAACTGCTCAATGCCTTAGTAGTAAAAAGATTCACAAACCAGCTAAAGAGACTCACAGTGATTTAAATGACCCTGTACTATCATAGTTTTTATCCTTTCATTTTATTTTATTTTGCAGTTGCAAGATCTAATAGAGTGAAATAGAGTGAAAACAGAGCTCCCATACAAAGGGAGGGGACCCAAAGGGGGTTGCCATTGCTGGCTTGAATGCCTGGGTTTATATCCCGATCATTGTCCCTCCTGTTGTGCTCTCAGGCAATAGATGATTGGCTATTTCTTTACCTTCTGTTTTTGCCTAATTAGCATTTTAGTGAGCTCTCTTTACTATCTGATTGGTTGAGTGTGATCTAAGTTGCAAGGCCCATGTTTAAAAGTAGAAGCGGTCACCTTCCCATCTAGGCTTAGGGATTCTTAGTCGGCCTAGGAAATCCAGCTAGTCCTGTCTCTCAGTGCCCCCTCTCAACAGGAAAACCTAAGTGCTGTTGGGGAGGCTGGCTGACGACCACTCTAACTGCTTCCTGCTGAATTGGGGTGAGATTTTATCCTGTTAAAATGCGAATCCAAATTAAAAGTTTTTTGAGCTAATAAGGATATTAGAAGAAAAAGTTGAACTTCCTAATATCAGTATATTTTGACAAAAGTTTCCTTCATTAAAATCAGGTTTCCTGAAAATCTTTATGAAAAGGAAGGAAAATCACCTCAGAATTATGTTTATGGATCAGAGTTTGTGGTAAATCTGTTACTTTTTTTTTATATATAGGAAAGAAATGTCACTTGCCATCTTTCTATAATACTTAAAACACAAAGTAGCTGTATTACCACAGCTATACACTGGTTTACTAGTTCCAAAATCAATTCAGTGTTGGAGTAACAAATCTGATTCATGCTTCTCAGAGTTTATAATGGGGTCAGTCAACTCAGTAAACGTAATAATTTTAAAATATTCATACATTGTAAGTTTTACTATACATTTACCGAACAAATGTATAAAAAGGAATAACTGATCTGGAAATGGCTTTAGTGTGTTTAAGGCTAGTTCTCTTTAATAAAATTCAGTTTTTAGGTTAATAATAAAATAGAACCAGGGTGGGGCAAGATGGCCGAATAGGAACAGCTCCAGTCTCCAGCTCCCAGCGCGAGCGACACAGGAGACAGGTGATTTCTGCATTTTCAACTGAGGTACTGGGTTCATCTCACTAGGGAGTGCCGGACAATCGGTGCTGGTCAGCTGTTGCAGCCCGACCAGCGGGAGCTGAAGCAGGGCGAGGCATCGCCTCACCTGGGAAGCGCAAGGGGGAAGGAAATCCCTTTTCCTAGCCAGTGGAACTGAGACACACAACACCTGGAAAATCGGGTAACTCCCACCCCAATACTGTGCTTTACCAAGGGTCTTAGCAAACGGGCACACCAGGAGATTATAGCCCACACATGGCTGGGAGGGTCCCACGCCCACGAAGCCTCCCTCATTGCTAGCACAGCAGTTTGTGATCTAACGGCAAGGCAGCAGCAAGGCTGGGGGACGGGCGCCTGCCATTGCTGAGGCTTAAGTAGGTAAACAAAGCTGCTGGGAAGCTCGAACTGGGTGGAGCTCACAGCAGCTCAAGCAGGCCTGCCTGTCTCTGTAGACTCCACCTCAGGGGACAGAGCACAGCTAAACAACAACAACAACAACAACAAAAAGCAACAGAAACCTCTGCAGACGCAAACGACTCTGTCTGACAGCTTTGAAGAGAGCAGTGGATCTCCCAACATGGAGGCTGAGATCTGAGAACGGACAGACTGCCTGCTCAAGTGGGTCCCTGATCCCTGAGTAGCCTAACTGGGAGACATCCCCCACTAGGGGTAGACCGACACCCCACACCTCACATGGTGGAGTACACCCCTGAGAGGAAGCTTCCAAAGAAAGAATCAGACAGGTACACTTGCTGTTCAGCAATATTCTATCTTCTGCA
>NW_016803103.1:151173-192368 GCF_001698545.2 Rhinopithecus bieti
GCACTATTCACAATAGCAAAGACTTGGAATCAACCCAAATGTCCATCAGTGACAGACTGGATTAAGAAAATGTGGCACATATACACCATGGAATACTATGCAGCCATAAAAAAGGATGAGTTTGTGTCCTTTGTAGGGACATAGACGCAGCTGGAAACTATCACAAACTATCACAAGAACAGAAAACCAAACACCGCATGTTCTCACTCATAGGTGGGAATTGAACAATGAGATCACTTGGACTCGGGAAGGGGAACATCACACATCGGGGCCTATCATGGGGAGGGGGTAGGGGGGAGGGATTGCATTGGGAGTTATATCTGTAAATGACGAGTTGATGGGTGCTGACGAGTTGATGGGTGCAGCACACCAACATGGCACAAGTATAGATATGTAACAAACCTGCACGTTATGCACATGTACCCTAGAACTTAAAGTATAATAAGAATTAAAAAAAAAAATAGAACCTGCACAACTAAGAGTAGTTCTCAAATATTTAAGCCTCAGCACTGTGGGAGGATATTGTAGTTTGACAATCTTTACATGTATTAAGGACACATGGTTGGTTAAATAAATACATTAACTGACATGCAGTAAGAGGAAGAACTGGAACGCAAAGACAGTGGAAGCAGGACCCACAATCTCTGAAAAACACATAAAGAAAAAGATGAATTTCAGAGCGATATTGTTTCATTACCTGAAGCTTTTGTCCTACTCCTAGAAAATTTTGCTTTTCCTGGATAGCTGAAAGGACAAACATCAGCGGGCAAGACATACTAGTAAGGGCAGAGAAAAAAATCCATTTCCATAAAAAGATTTAAAATGAGATCAGGTAAATTAAATTGTATGGGCCTGAGATAAACATATTTTGAGATCCTGAGATAAACATATTTTGAGATCTGGGATTATTAAAAGTCATTGTTTGTGACTAAGTCATTTGTTTAATGGAAGCATAAAGTTGAGTTATGAGATAAACATTCACAGAATCTCACTGCAAAACAGAACCTCAGAGATAACTACTGTAACTTCCTTATTTTGGGTGAGGAAATGAGAGCTAGCTTACTCCAGTACACTCTTGGTTTATGGCAGAGACAAGATTGACCTCTGGGTCAGTTATACTACATACTGAAAAATCCCAAATTTATCTTTTCAATTTCAATTTCTTCTCTCTCTCTCTCTCTGTGTGTGTGTGTGTGTGTGTGTGTGTGACTGGACCATCAATGTAACCAATTCTGTGAGACAACAAAAAGTGTTATAAAGGGATGCAGTTAGCTCAGGTAAAAGACCCTTCTCTTGCCTTGTTCAGAAGGAAACAAGAGCCATAACCCATTTTGACTCATAATCTTGGGGAGGGCGATTTACTCAAGCCTGTAATCCCAGCACTGTGAAAGGCCGAGACGGGCGGATCACGAGGTCAGGAGATCAAGACCATCCTGGCTAACCTGGTGAAACCCCGTCTCTACTAAAAAATACAAAAAACTAGCCAGGCGAGGTGGCGGGCACCTGTAGTCCCAGCTACTCGGGAGGCTGAGGCAGGAGAATGGCATAAACCCGGGAGGCGGAGCTTGCAGTGAGCTGAGATCCGGCCACTGCACTCCAGCCTGGGCGACAGAGCGAGACTCTGTCTCAAAAAAATAAAAATAAAAAAACAAAGTAGGAGAGAGAAGAGGAAATAAGACAGAAGAGTGTGGAAACATGCTAACTCCTTTCTATCAGAGGACATACATACTTTTAAATTCTGCAAGTTCAAAATAAGTAATTGTCTAATATGAAGTCTCACTGGAAGCTTGGTCATGTTTCAAGTAGCAAAAGTTATTTAGATAGAAGTCAAAAGTTATCAAGTTTGATATTCTTAATCTAGCACTGTTAGAGAGTTCAAAATGTTAAGTCACCAAAATGGGGGGTGTTGCTGGTCGTCGACCTGAGCCGAAAGGAAAACTGTTTTTTTTTTTTTTTTTAAATATTCAGCTATGAAGGCTACACTGAATAGAAAACCCTGCATATGACATTTGTATAGAGCAGTATTTTCAAATGAAATAAAGAACAGAAGCTCAGTAAAAGGTCTATGCCGTCTTCTTTAAGCTTAAGATCAGTTAGTAGACTAGGATCTCCCAGTTCTTACAAGATAATTGTTTATACCAAACGAAAGACTTTAAAGAAAAACTGTAAAACTCTTAACATTAATAATTAGATGGATGGACGAATATTGTTTTAGTTAAATTAAAAGTCAAAACTACTTTTAACAGGAGTCAATATTTTGTTTGAAAATTGATATAGTTTGGTACATGAGTGCCAGCTTAAATAAGAAACTCATTTTGTTAATATAGCCCTAGATAATTACATTTCATTCAGGAGATGAAAGATCAATATCCAAAACTATGACATTTGTCAGTATCTCTAAAAAAAATAAAAACCAAGTAAAAGATATGCAAATTAATAATAACTCAGTTACTAGCTCTTGCATAAAACAGGAGCCCAAATAACTCAGTGATATGAGAAGTTAGGGTGGAAAATAAGATTAAATCAATTCACTGATAATTCTGACATTTCAAAACTTTAATAATTAGAATTATTTCTGAACTCTGTAAGAAGTATTGAAAGGCTGCTTATCACTGATCAGAAAGAGTTGTCAGTAAAATTAGAACTTCCTTTAAGTTTACATATCTAGTCTACTATAAAAACCTAAAATATCACAGTCAAGTGATAAAACTTCATAAAATAATTCATCTTAAAATCTCGGGAAAAACACTACGATTTCTATATAATTTTGTTTTGACAAAATAGTCCTAATTACATGAGCGATTTTAAAAGTCATAATCTCAAATAGCAGAAATAAGAGTATGAGGGTTTTGAATAGATCACTGTAATAACATTTCAAGACCTAATGATTCTACGAGTTACTGGAACAATCAGTCTGTCAAAATAAATGAGACACTACTACAATGAAGCAAATGGTCTTACATGTTAATGTTAACACATTTAGTCAAACAGTCAATCAAGAGAATCCTAAGGTTTGCTGTTTACTGGGAAAACAAACTCTTCCTAGCAACTGTTTAAATAAATCTTGCAGATACTACAGACTATATTAGTAGCCTGTGATTAAAAAAATATGGGTTGCTAATACTGTATCCTGACTCATCTATTTTCCCATCTGCTAGTAATTCTAACGATATGAACTATCAACAGAATGGCTAACAACAATAATTTTCTATGGCAAATTTGATGCAGAATTGCCTATAGCATTTTTGAGATTTACCAGTGCATGTCTCAGACTGTTTTGAGTTGTTTGTGGCCTGGAGCAATGTACTCTTTTTTCCCTTAATATTCCATTTTACTGAAATTTTTACTGTGTTGAACAGAATCTTGTTTGGTTTTAGAAAACACTGTTGATGGAGGCTGCCACACATTTTACTAACAATGAGAACAGGAAACACAACAAAGTACTAGTAAAAATCCAGTCAAGTCCACTGATTGGTTCACATATACATAAACAGGCAAGGGGCCTTTTGCCCATAAGCCTGAGCCACAGGGATAACAAGTACTTAAAGTTTAAAAAAAGAAAAGAGAACATTAATATATTAAGGCTTTTTCCTAATTTAATTCCTGGCACTGAGAAGCATACAAAAAAGGAGCATTCTAGTCAATCCAAACTACTATGAAGTCTGTTTAAAGAAAACCGTACATATACATTTAATATATGCACTTACAAAAATAAGATAGTGATAATTTCAGGCACTTGACACTTACACTGTAGAAGAAAAGCTGAATTCCTCACTGTAAAAATGTGATCTTAAAAGCTGCATTAACATCAAATCTATTGGCAGATTCCCCTTCCCCAAACAGACATTATTTATCCTGTTCTGAGCTGAGTGGCCCAGGTCTTCAGCTGACTGAATAACTAAAAATATTCTGGGATTACAACTGGAAACTACCATGAATCGTTCTGTTTTGGCTGTTTAACTTCAGAGCACCTAGAAGAAACTTAGGAATTCTAGATTTTCATTCCCAAAGAAAAGAAAGAATATAGTTTCTTGTGAATATCAATGAAGGAGTAGGAGAAAGTGCCAACTATTGTTTACAATGTGCTGAATACTATCCTAAGGTCCTGTACACTAAGTCATTGAAGTCTAGCAATCACCTTAGGGGGCAGATGTTACCAACCACGTTTGACAGGTGAGGATGCTCACAGAGATCAAATGACCCACCCTAAATCTCTCAGCAGAGGTGCTTATGTAAGCACTCAAAGGCAACATCTAACCCACATAAATTTGAACTGGAGTCTACTGATAGCTATTTCATGGGTCTCCCAAGAACTACAAAAGCACTTCAAAATCCAATGATCATGTGAAACAGTTTTTTAACAAATTGTTTATAGATTAAAAATAGAAAAAAATTGCTTAAAAATCTCACCTTTCCTGTCAGATTACACCTGGTGAAGCATTTTACTTATAAGCTATTCATGTATTTTAGCCATCACTGGCCATATGAAGTAAGTGCGTATGTGTTAATTAAGCATTTTTCTATTTAACCAGCTCTTTAGCCAAAGAAACACATTTCTACATAGCCCTTTGGGATAGATTTCATAATGTTATCAATAAAAAGAGAGCTACCCTGACAAAACCAATAAAACATGTCTCCTTCACATTCCAGTGAGACTTTGCCTATGTCTGTTCAGACTGTTCCACAGTTGGTTTGGTGCTGTGTTTACGTTGAATCTAGTGCAGGAGTTACAAACTGATGAGCATTACCATAATCATCTTGTCCTGGAGAAATCTTGGCCACCCGTTTAAAAAAAAGAACGATGAAATTTTCATTGCATTCCTCAATGGCAGCTGACCACCCATTCCTTTTATGCATTTTCAGTTTCTAGTAAGTAGCTTTGCTTACTAAAAATATCAGGAAAAGCTTAATTTGGGCATACTTCTGTTATATTGTCAGTGGCTCTAAACTTCTAGGCCCAGGACAACAAAATCTAAGTAACTCAAAACCAACCAGTAATTAAATCTTTCTGGATCTATTAAAGGCAGATGAAAAATTGTATGAGTTTTGACTTGATTTCTTATCTCAGCGATTCTGATTAGCACTTTGAATAGTTTAAAACACCAATGAAGCCATAAATAAGAGGTTAACAAATTAAGTGATTAATGTTCTTTTATACTTCAATTTAAGAAAACGTTATATGACAAACATTTGTTATGGAAGATTACAAACATTACAAAAACAACAATGGTTAAAGTATATCTGTAACTAGCTTACTGGGTAGTCAAATCTCTGTGGAGCAATAATACAAACTTAAAATAATTTAATTTTTCTCCAATTACACTCTTTTGGCTATGCAAAGCCAAATTTCCTTGATATATCCCACAGTAAATCTTGGGATGATTTCACGGATTTCTGGTCACTTTTACTTATTAAAAGTCCAGATCAATTATAAACTTCAATCTCCTATTAAGTACAAATTTTGCCCCTTCCCTTAGCATGAGCTTGCAACAATTTACAGTGGGGAAGGATGATGTCTATATCTAGAACCTTCTCACCATCTCTTTCTAAGGTCTAGTTCCTCCAGTGCTGGCAGCAGGAAGGAGACAGCATGTTATTATGTAAATGGTGACTTGTCAGTGGGGTGTGTTTCCCTGGTCTTGCTCTGGTTTGTTTGATTACTAGTGGTTTGTGCACAGAAAGCGTGTGCGTGCATTTCCTGATGTTGTGGTTAGTATTATCCTAGTGCTCCTTTTACAGAGGGACTGCCTAACATCTTTTCTGAGTTAGATATTGTTTTCTCTGACCTGAAAGCCACCTGGGCAGCATTATGACTTCTGACCTCCTCTTTTGGAGTAAAGAGATCATAGAAGTTCTCTACACTCTCCAGGGACTAGTGGGACCCAAGGAAGGTAAGGGGTTATCTAATCTCTTGCTAGCTCACTACTCCAGTGGTCCTTAGTTATCCCACAGACCTTGGCTCTACCTACAGAAGTCTCCCACCTACAAAAATCTTTGGGAGAGAAGCAGATATCAGTGTCTATGCTAATATACCTTCCAAACTTCCAGGAACTAAAGGCTCTGCCTTTAGTGGCACACCAGTGAGTCCACAGATTCAGCTAGGTCAGTAAGCACCTTGCTGGGGTACCAGGTAACGGTATCCCTTTCCTGCAGGCACCACCATTCTCTGTGAATGGATCTCTGGAAGGCTCCTTATTTGACTTTAGGTAAGGAGAGAGCTATTTTCTTCCCCTCCCACTAGGTTATAAATTCCATTTGGACAGGGCCTTTGTTTAGTAAACAGCTACATCTCTAGTGCCTAGAACACTGCTTGGAACATAGTAGGTGCTTAATCAATATTTATTGAATGAATGAAAAATGGTGGGTCTCTTAGTAATTCCCGGAGGGAGGTGGCTGGTTTCAGTTGTTGGTGGCATGCTTTAGAATATCGGGTACTTACCACTTGCTATTATCAGCTGTGGATTCTACTAACAATTTTGTGGTAACAGAAAGTCCCTTTCAATGTCACAGTATACATCTATTAACTATTTTAAAAACGGTGAAACCCCGTCTCTACTAAAAAATACAAAAAAACTAGCTGGGTGAGGTGGCGGGCACCTATAGTCCCAGCTACTGGAGAGGCTGAGGCAGGAGAATGGCATAAATCCGGGAGGCGGAGCTTGCAGTGAGCTGAGATCCGGCCACTGAACTCCAGCCTGGGCGACAGAGTGAGACTCCGTCTCAAAAAACAAAAATCAAACAAAAAAAAACATGTGTGTGTGGCATCAAGCTGGTAAATTTGCAGTTGAAGTAAAGCAAAAAGAATATCTGGGAAGATCAGGGTATTTTTCAGCATGTTTAATTAATATTACTATAGGATAGTTTCACGTTCCACTACATGTTTATTCTGCATGTCTGATGATACAATTATTTCATAATAAGGGGCTCATCCTTTTCTTAGAAAAATGGCTTCTGTCAAAAAATTCTCCAAAACGATCATAAATACCATAGTTGACTCTTTGAGGAAACATGCATGGAATGAAGTGTGCTGGAAGGGCATCATTTTTACTAATGTCACAATTTTCTGCTTCACTGACATCACAACACTTAGTCTGACAATTTAAATTATACTATCTTCATATCATAAAAATGTAAATATTTGTTTCTTGAAAATCTATGAAGTAGTTTTGAAATAAAAGAGGTTAGCTAAAACCCACAAATCATGCAATTCAGATTGTAATAGATAATTTTTAATAGTGAAGCAACACCTAGAAATAAACAAGAGTCTAATATTTTACTTCTGAAGCATCTAAATCCACAGTTCATTTAAAACAGTTCAGAATAAGAATCGTGGTCTGTTAACTATTTTAAAACAATAAAACTCAAAACATGGCAAAATGTTTCTAAAACACTTAAAAGCAAAATAAATTCGATCATAGTTCTGCATTCTCACTTGCCACATGGGCCTTGGAAGATAAAATTTACCAAAAAGGAAACATTTTAGCATTCTCAATTTTAGAATTGCATGGTTTGCGCCTGAAATAATACTTAATTTTCCCAGCTACTGACAGACAAATGTACAAATTCAACTAAAACACCCATGAAGAGATTCAGATATTTGTAAGGACACAAGAAAAAAGGATAGGAGGCTCTTATGAACATGTTTAAAAAGCAAAATTGATGTCTACCTTAATAATACATAAGCTGTCTCGTGCAAACTTAAAAGCAAAACAGTCACCTGAATGAAACTGAGATTCTATTGTCTTTTCATTTTTGTTTTAAAATATGTTCACAAATGCTACGAATTTAAGGTAAAAGAAGGTAGAGAATGAGAATACATGAACATAAGTCTAGCTAATTATTAACTTAGATGTGTCTAATGGGGAAATAATCAACTTTCAAATGTAAATGTTTCAAATCTTCAACTTTCTGAATTGGGGAGAGGACAGCAGTGTTCTCTGTCCTAATAGCAAGTGTCTGTCCTAATAGCAAGTGTCTTACCACTTGCTATTATCAGCTGTGGATTCTACTAACAATTTTGTGGTAACAGAAAGTCCCTTTCAATGTCACAGTATACATCTATTAACTATTTTAAAAACGGTGAAACCCTGTCTCTACTAAAAAATACAAAAAAACTAGCTGGGCGAGGTGGCGGGCACCTATAGTCCCAGCTACTCGAGAGGCTGAGGCAGCTACTCGAGAGGCTGAGATGGTTATGTCATCATCTTAGACTGGGCAACTAATATGCAGAAAGCATAGAAACTAAAGATGAGGGCCGGGCATAGTGGCCAAAGCCTGTAATCCCAGCCCTTTGGGAGGCCGAGGTGGGAGGATCACGAGGTCAAGAGATCGAGACCATTCTGGATAACATGGTGAAACCCTATCTCTACTAAAAATACAAAAATTAGCTGGGTGCGGTGGCATGCGCCTGTAGTCCCAGCTACTCGGGAGGCTGAGGCAGGAGAATCGCTTGAACCCGGAAGGTGGGGATTGCACTGGGCTAGGATCATGCCACTGCACTCCAGTCTGGTGACAGAGCGAGACTCCATCTTAAAAAAAAAAGAAAGAAGAAAAGAAAGATGAGAAAGTAATATGCCACCGTTACTTCCAAACGGCTGAGTAAACACTGATTACAAACTAAAATTTTCAAACTCAGATGATTATAATGCACGAATGGTCCAAAAAGGCTTTTCTTGGTGGGGAGGGGTGTCTGAGAATGGCACCAAATTAGATTTTAAAACTGTTTTTGGGTATCAACGAATTTAATAGAGAACATGGCATCAAAATTTTATCTCTAATAATACCTTGCAAAATGAGTGTGTTCCCAAACGTTCCTGCAAGTCTTCAGTGCTGGGGCTGGACCAAGCTGCACCTCACACAAAGGCAGCAAGGCTTTGGTTTTATCCTCCCTTGAGCCAGACACCTGCCTTCCATTCATGTGGACATGGAAGCAGAGGCAGAGAACTGAGGTTGGGGGACAGCACAAAGAATGGCTGATCTTACTTTACATCTACCGGGAAGCTGGGAGACTGCGGTCACGAGTGGAAATTTGGGGATCAGAATTTCAGCTCTGGTTTAATATATGTTAATATGGAGTAGTTTTGCTAGTAAATCTTCACATTTTTATTTTACAAGATGAAATTTCAGCTCAGTCTTAAAAAGTCCATTTTAATAAGGATAAAAGGAAAATGCATCTTTAATTACTGACCAAACGAAAGACATACTGTTGGTTTACCTCCTGTGGAAAAAGTAATAACACAGCTACGCTACTGCTGAATTCAATGTGCTCTTGAGGAACTTTCCATAAAATACTAGTAAGTGACTGACATTCACTGTTATTCAAGGAAGAGCTTATCCACTGGATAATTATTCTGAAACTGGTTTATATTCACATACAATAAATGTAACTCTCAATCTGAAAAAAATGACCCAGCAGACCTAGTGCTGAGCTGCCAGTACCTGGTACTAAGAGACCTAGAATTCTCCAAAGTTTTCTTAGACAAGAACACTGTGAGTAACTTTCCTTTCCCTTATTAGAGTCAGAGTAGCAGTGCATTACCAGAAATGATCAACTAATTTTGAAAAATACCACATGAAATGAAAAGAAATTACCTTCAAACTGACAAAAACATTGCAAGCTCGTTCACACAACACTGCCCATTTCTGGATACCCACGATTTACCTAAGTTCTTCTAGCTTATTTTCAGTTAGGAATATCCATTTGAATGAACCTCTTCCTGCTATAGTTCTCTTAACTACAGTGCATGATCTTGTGACTGTCAGGTCCACCCTAGTCCTGCCACTGCCAACCCACAGATCTCTTCTAATTACTCCCAGTTGTGAGAGACAGGCATAGTCCTAATCAGTTTCGTCTCACAGGCATGTTCACTGCCTCATCTCACCAGTACTCAGTACAAGGCCTTTTAAGTAGGCCACCCTCACTCTCACAGTTGTTTCTATAGTCAGAATAGCCAGCTGTGCTGGACCATGCTGTCAAAAGAAGGGAGAGATAACTCTTAAATATTGAGGAAGTTGCAGATTCTGTTAGCTATCTTCTAATTTTTCAATAACCAGAAACTGTCTTTCATTGGTCTTTAGTGAGTGTCATCCTTAATTATATCAACTAATTTTAAAGATGACATTTTTCCTAGACAATTTTGCTAGGGTGACAGCATAAGCTTCCTCAACCCTTGGTAAATCTCTGCTCTAAGTATAAAAAACAAGACACTGTTTACTGACTCTTAAGAGGTATGGGTTTTTAATCTTGCAGGGTGACCAAGTATTGAATATTTGGTAACAATTTTGTAAACTCTTTTACATCCCACTCAGAAATTAACTGATAGAATACCTGAGGGATAGCAGTAAAAGTGGAATCAGTAGAACAGAATAAAATTAAATGATCCTAAATCAACTGCAGTGTAACTGAAACCTTCTGAATAGGCAGGTGGCTTCTGAAAAGGGTAGGGATAAATGAAGTTACAGTGTGACTGGCTCAGAGAGTTTACAGGTTCGTAGAGGATGAGTGGTTTACAGCTCGATCACTGGCTCCTAAAAAGTCAGGAAGTTGGGCCACTATCAGATCAATGGTATTTGAAACTGAGAAACATGAAGCCGTTGAGCTCTACAGATATGAACAGTGGCATCCACCGAACCCCTCTCACAAGGGCAAGATTTCAACCTCTAAGCGAGGGCTAGGTCGCTAGCTATACAGTACCCTCTGGCGGCCAGATTTGGCACTGCAGATTTTCTGCCTTTCAAGAAAAGAGGCCTGGTTTTTTTTGTTTGTTTGTTTTTAATGCACAGACTTACCATCGGGTTACGCCTTGATAAAGCCATCATAAAGTAAAAATATCATTAAGTCTAAAATGCATTTAGTACAGCTAACCTACCAAACATCATAGCTTAACCTAGCCTAAACATGCTCAGAACAATTAACATTAGCCTTCAGTTGGGCAAAATCATCTAACACAAAGCCTATTTTATAATAAAGTGTTGAATATCTCATGTAATTTATTGAATACTGTACTGAAAGTGAAAAAGAATGGCTATACGATTACTCCAAGTACCGTTTCTACTGAATGTGCAACACTTTCATATCACCAAAAAACTTTAAGTGGAACCATCATACGCCAGGGACTGTCTGTAATTCAAAATCTTTCCAGACAAGGAAGGAATCACCAATAGCACTGCTGGGCTATGGGTAGGTGGGCAACTACCTACTAGGTGTAAATCTGTCACCCAAAAAAGTAAGTTATTATAGTGGCTTTAAGGGAGAAAATGTTCCTGTGAATGTGTTTAAAATTGCATGGGTGTAGCTACTTAAATGAAGAAATCTGGTGAGTACTTAGCTATTTAAAATTTCATTCTTTGCAGGCACTTACTTTACAAGAAATGTTCTTATATAGAGAGATTCATATTGCTATAAATATGTACGTAATAGCTAACATGCACTCAGTGCTTACCACTGGGAGACACTATGCTGTTATTTAATAGGCAATAATCCTATGAATTAGTATTATTAGTATCACGATTTTTCAGAGTTTACGTTTTCAGAGGCACCAAGAGTTGGAACTTCAAGACATTTGGATAATAAAAAAGTGTGGCCAGGATTTGAATCCAAGGGAACCAAATTTCGGAGCCAGCACTTTTAAACACTATACAATGCAGTTAAATATATATAGTTTACCGGCCATAATACATTTTTCCAAAAAAGAGATGGTTTCTTAAAAAATTTAAATTAGATTCAGATTAGTATAGAGACTTGCAGGTCAATGATGCTTAAAAACAAAACTAAAACCCTATGCCAGTTGAGTGTTCATTTCCTAGAATGTTTACTCACATACACCTCATGGTGGAGAGGGGAGTTTACAATTGGCCACAGAGGCTGAGACCTAATATTTTTCAAATCATAATATATTTTATAGTACTTCACAATTTACAAAGCATGTTTACATACATACATTGTATCACATGAACCTCAAAATAATGCTGTGAAATGGGGCAGATAATTCTGTAAATAGGCATTATTCTTAACTTTACAGATGATTAATGAGGCTTAGAATGGTAAGTCATTTCCTTAAATAACACAATTCTCTCAAAATCTAAGATGTTCCAAATGACTGAATGCATTATGAATTACCCTATCATAGGCTTTATCATCTGTCACATAAAAGTTAAAAAAAAGATTTCTCACAACAAACCAAAATAAAATTTTACTTCATTTTATTTCTGCTTTATCTACAATAAATATTATAATTCAACAGTAATTACTATTGTTGAACTAGCAAAACCCACATAACAAAATAAAAACCAGAACATGAAAAGTTATAGTAAGGAGAATGAGAACAAGTATGGATCATAACATCCAGAGTTAGGAATGAAATGGTCCAAAAATTATGAGATTAAGATCAATGATTACATCAAGCACTCAGCATTTTTGTAATTATTTAAGTTTGTAAAGTGCCTTCAAAAATTTGTTACTCTTTTATAATCCCTAAGAGATCACTGAGAGACAATAATAGCCTTTACATGGCAGATGAAGAACATTTTGAAAGTACTATGAAATTAAGTTATTATTTTTGTTTAAAAGAAAACATCTTGTGATTCTAATCATAACTGAAAGCCCCAAATTCTTTCTGAATATAAGCAATGCCATTTACAAACATTCCTGCTGCACCCATCTTCTACACCCCCTGTTGTCATGAATTTGCATACCTGCCTCTGATTACAGGCTGGATCGCCCCAAAGTAGTCTTCTCAGAAACCTATCTACACAGTCAGCTTCTTTCTCTTGTGCATCTTCAAACTCTCTTTGTCTTTAGCATCAACAAGATACACTTTCTGATATTTCCCATCTTAAACTTTTATCGCTTTTTCTTATCTCAAGAAAACCCTGCCTTGACTCACTCTCATTCCTCCAGTTGTCACAACTCCATCCCTCTTCTCCTTTAGAAAGTCAAACTTCTCAAAGCATGGAGAAAACAATCTCCATATTTTAAAATGGCAATCAAACTTCAACTTGCTCCATACTAGCTTCTGATCCCCTAATGCGCTACAAATTTTCTCTTGTTAGGTCGCCAAAGTTAAATGAATTCTTTTTAGTTTCTATCTTATTTGGCCCCTTGATACTTTGTCTACACCTTTCCTTCTTGAAATCTCCCTCTCTTGGCTCCTGTAACACCATGCTCTCTTTTCTCCTACCTTTATGGCCATTTCTCAATCTCCTTTATTGGCTTCTTCTCAACTACTAAATGTTGGAACTACTCAGGACTCTGGGCTTTTAATATATACTCCATTTCCTAGGCAGTCTCATACATGCCCTGGGCTTTAAATACCACCTATCTGATGTTATCTCTAATACAGATCTGTCTTCTGAGTTCCAGAACTTAGCAATTCTATTAGATGTCTCCTGGGTATTGCAATACTCAATACGTCCATATCTGATAGAGACCTTCTAAACTGTTTATCTTTTAACCTTTCCTATTTCACTAAATGGCTCTTCCGCCATCCAACTAGTTGCAAAGGCTAAGAACCTACTAAATGTTGCCATGCCTTGTGTTCATACTACTTACCAAGATATGTCAAATCGATCCTCGTCTTCATCTGCTGTCATCTTGCCAGTCAAAGCCCTCTTATTTTGAGCACGCTGTTTCAACAGCTTCCTAACTAGTTTCCCTCTATCTTTGCTCCCCTCCAATTCAATCTCCAGACAGCAGCCAGAATTATTGTTTAAAAATGTACAATGGGTCATGCCCTGCCCCTAAGATATGGAAATGGCTCTTTGTTGCATACGAAATCTGAATGCGCCCTTGCCTGAATCTAGTCCTGTCTTGGTCTGCAGCTTCAGCTTGTGCTACTCTAGCCATTACTACTATGTTTCCATCATGACTGATTCTCTTTTAGTTTCTCAGATTCACCAAGCTTTTTGCACACTGAATTGGGAGTAAAATGATCCAAAAATTAAGAGGTTAGGATTAAATGATTACATGCCTTTCCTTCGCTTAGAATGTTGTTCCACACTCCCCACTTTGGCTTCAAGACTTTGTTAACACAGTTCTTTCTACTGAGAATGTCCTTTCCCTCATCTCTGCCTGATGAAGTTCTACTCATCTTTAGGACTGATCTTAAATGTCATCTTCATAAAGTCTTCCTGGTCAAATTTTCCCTATAAGCAGGTTGAGTTACTTTTTCTCCATACACCTAAAGATAATTTTGCATATGTCTCTGTTATAACATTTATCACCGTACTGCAATTTTTAAAACATTTCTGCCACATTAGAACTGTACTATGTGAGATACCTGAATATAAGACTGGGCCTTCTTTAGATCCCCAAATTTAGCAGGTGACTAACATCATCCAATCTGTCACCCATTAATATTGCTTTAAGAATAAGAGCCATCTTACATGGCAACAACCACTAGTGAAGATTGTATTTATTAACTTGTGTTTGTCATCATTGTGACATATACATATTCAGAAAAACGACTCAATATTAATCATTAAAGATGTTACTGTGATGAAGTTTCCTGAAATCTGAGTTCATCTGTATGCCCATATCCAATGACTTGAATGTCTCAATCAATTTATTGGCTAGCACAATTCTCAAGCCTTATTAGGAACCATAATTTCTGTGGTTGACATCTTTTTTTTTTTTGAGACGGAGTCTCACTCTGTCACCCAGGCTGGAGTGCAGTGGCTGCATCTCAGCTCACTGCAAGCTCTGCCTCCCGGATTCATGCCATTCTCCTGCCTCAGCCTCCCGAGTAGCTGGGACTACAGGTGCCCGCCACCTCGTCCGGCTAGTTTTTTGTATTTTTTAGTAGAGACGGGGTTTCACCCTGTTAGCCGGATGGTCTCGATCTCCTGACCTCGTGATCCGCCCGTCTCGGCCTCCCAAAGTGCTGGGATTAGAGGCTTGAGCCACCGCGCCCGGCCGTGGTTGACATCTTAACGCTGAGTAGGAGCTGGAAGCTTTGTGGACCCTCAGGTTCATGCACCTGAAAGGCCTGTTTGCTTAAGGGTGTGCATGATCTTGTTCAGAAGCACCAAGAACAGGGGTGAGAAGAGAGAATGTAGAACATCCATTGTATACCAGAGGCAGTGACAACAGAGATGGCCTATTCAAAAGCCTTTAATTCTCAAGCACCAGGAAAACAATTTTAGAACTGACTACAATAGATCTTTTGCTAGACTGTTCTGAAGGCTAATTTTTTAGAAAGCAAAACCATATTATCAGAATATTAATCCACAATAAGATTGAATACAATTTGTTAAAGAACAGACTCCATGTACTATTACAAAAATCAGGTCTGAGCTGAAACACCATCCACTTGAAATATTTAAAAATAAAAATAGACAACTCTCTAAAGGAGGTCTTTTAAAGTATCATCTGATATCTACGCTATGATAAAAGTCAGCATCAAGTTTAAAGAAGTGAAACAAAACACTGTCACCATGCCCCTATGAGCTAAAACTTTGAGAATTATAAATGGCGGATTTAACAATGACAACCTTGCCATTTTTTTGCCAGACGCGAAACAAATTATGCTAGTTCCTCCTCTAGAATTTCTTGCTTTTTCTGTCTGTGACCTCAGCTCACCCAAAAGCAGCACCATTCATTGACTGAACTGTTATTTGACAGTCTGTCATAATCAAATATGGTAAACAGAGTATCACAATGTTCCAGTTCACTTTAAAGCAAACTATTTAGGCCTATAAATTCTATCTAGGCCTTAGATACACTTCAAGGCAAAGGCAGGTATGTTGGGCAGAGAAAACATCAAGATTTGACTTTTACTCCAAAATGTACTTCAGTGTAGACTGGAAGTTTGTATTCAAAACATTAGGGGAGCAAAGTTCAATGTTACATGTGTATTCAACATAATAATATCCTCTGTTTTATCCAGGTAATTCATGAAAACCAGAGGTATGGAGGGAAGGTGAGAATCAGGCAGTGATTTGCTTACAGATATGAAATCTTGGGAGCAACTCAGTCCAGTGCAGAGACTTCTATTGCCCTAAAAACTCTAATATTGGGCAGATTTGGGTTTTTACTGGTTAGGTAATGAAAAGTCCAAGGTAATTATCAGGACTAATCAGAACTACAAAGGGTACTGACACGAGGTCACTGTAATAAAGTTATACTTTATATTATCAGCAGTCTTAAAGGGCTATGGGTAAATGTTCTGGCTGTGTGGCCCCCTGATAAGAAGGATTTTCATTCCAATAGAAAAAGGAAAAAAACTGATTCCAGGTGAAACCAATATTGCTTCCCCACCCTTTTTTCAGTTGAGAGCTGACAATCATGTTATAAAATGAAAATGCATGAACAGATTTTAGTGTTGCAATAAAACAAAAGTTACCACAAAACTAATGTGGCTTTTTAAATGACATAATAGATTCTGGGCAAATGGTAATTATTCATAATTAATTTCATTTCAAAAATAGCCATAGCCAAAATTATTTTTTACACAGTCAACCCAAAATGTTTCCAAATTCTCTAACATCTATAAATTAAATCACTCTTGATGATTTCCACTACAACCATGCAAGGTTTAACACTTTTACAACAAAGGAGTTTAGAATATGTCACCCCAAAATACATTAGGTTGGCACACTGACTATTTTGAGTAAAAGGTACTTGAAAACAGCAACTGCAAGAACACTCTGATCTTCCTTCTTCATAAAAGCAGGAAATGAAATTCCCATGTGAAAGATAGCCTCCCTCTACCAGAAGGAAAGCATCATTCTTATCATCAAGGACTGGAAGCTGAGACTGAGGAAAATCTGTACAGACAAACCTTGTTAAGCTAACTCTTGTCTTTCTAGTTACTTCTCTGCCCAATTAACTACTCTGCCCAAGGCCCTCTGCCTTGTCACAGTTTCAAAATGTACTACTCTTTCGCCAACACAGTAGTAAATTTAGTATATAAGTTTTCAATTTTAACTGCATCTGTGGGTCTTCATTTCCTTATGAAGACTCCTTGCCGTGTAAAATTTGTACTAAATAAATTTCTATGTTTTTCTCCTGTCGATCGATCTATGTCAATCTAATTCTTGGACCTAGCTGAAATACCCTAAAAATTGGTAAAGGTACAATTTCACCTCACCTACAACACATACGTATCATTAAAAACATCTTTCTCAACCCCAACTCCCTAGCAGCCATGGTGCACCCTCAATGTCGTGGCTGAGAATTAAGGGTTCCTGAGCTCTTCTCCTCTGTAAATCCCACTCATGGGTTCTTCACCAAATGTTCGTTAGCAATGCATTCAGCCATTTCCTATCTCCTCTCCACCAGAAAGGGCCACCCCTGCAGCCCTGAAATGCTTGAGGGGCTTGGGAAGCTGAAATTCTGTGGTATAAGGTTTCTATGGCTAGCCTAGCATAATCGTCACATGTGGGGGTGGCCCTAACGAAGGCAAGGGAGAGGGAAGGGAAAGGACACTGAGAAAAGACTTCAGGAGTCTGTTTCAGGGCATCTTAGCCTTGGCACTAATGAACGTTTGGTGGGGTCAGGGGTAATTCTTGGTTGTGAGGGGCTGTCCTGTGCTTTGTAGGATGTTTAGCAGCATCCCCAGAGTCTACTCACTAGATGCCAGTAGCCTTCCTCAAGTTTGGACAACCCAAATATCTCTAGGCATTATCAAATTGTCCCTGGAGGGCAAAATCACCCTGGTTGAGAACCAGCAGTCTACTCTAGAGTCTTGGGCATAGAGAGGTGTAGGAAGAAAAACAGAGGAAAGAACCTGAATTCAGACAGACTCTTGGGCTATGCGTGGAAGAAGCAAGTGGCTCTTGGTCACATGCTGCTCTCTGTGAACATGACTCAATGTAGCAGAAATTTGAGAGTGAGCACAAGGACAAGAGGAAGGGAAGTCAGAAAGTGAGAGGAATCTGCAAGGAAGAATTCCAACCGAAATACTCTGCCCCTCACTGACGAGGTGATCCCTATGTATCTACTGAAGAGTACTCAAACTCTTTTTCTTAAGGCGCTGGTTTATAAAGGCCATCAGGAAGCAGACTGAGATTTGGGGGTGGGGTGGAAGAAGGGGAGTTGGGAGGTACAAAAGGGTTTCCCCTACCTAAACTAAGCTCGGGCTTAAGATAGATCGAGTTTGCCTCCTGAGCAGAGCAAAGAACTGAAACATGCGAGAGGGTTGCAGTGCAGCATTTTAGCCAACTTTCCCAAGGCAGATGCCTGGAGTTCTCACTGAGGAAGCTGGCAGAACCTAGAAAATCCTTACTACTCCCCAAGTTTGCAGAGCGACTTCAGATGACTAAAACTAGCTGCAGGAAAGAAAAAGGACATTTTCTTTTCTGCCTAGCCATTTATAAAGTTTTTTAAGTCGTAGAAAATCATCAGAGTTCTTTCAGTTTCTGAGCCTCTCAAATAAAGTGGAAATACTATAAACTCATGTCACAGAGATGTTCTGAAGATTACATGAGACCACAGATGTTAAAGGGCCTAGCACAAAGGTGGCACAGGTGGTTCCCTATCTTCTGTCTCTCCTTCATTTTCAGTTTTCTTTGGGCTAATGTACCACATGCCAACATCTGTGCCACCAGAGCTTTCTCTGTCTGCTCTTATACACTATATTTACCAGCTTCTGTGATTTTCCTCTCTCCCTATGTTCCTGATGAGGTGGCAGTGGTACTTGCTGCTAAATACATCGAAGTCCTTTCATCACTGGTGACAAGAGTGCATGTGAGAGGTAGCAGTGGAGAAGATGCAGGAAAAAGAATGCCACAGTGAGGATGACACACTTCATCACTGTTTTACCCTTGGCAGCTCTGACTGACTCTACCTGCGTGAAGACACGAAAAAATCTTTCTGCGTGACAATGCAGGTGTGTAGTTTAGCAGGAAACTGAGAGGCTGTTAAAAGATGAAGAAGCGGCCAGGCGCCATGGCTCACACCTGCAATCCCAGCACTTTGGGAGGCCGAGGCGGGCGGATCATGAGGTCAGGAGTTCGAGACCAGCCTGGCCAACATGGTGAAACCCTGTCCCTACTAAAAATGCAAAAATTAGCTGGGCGTGGCAGCAGGTGCCTGTAATTCCAGCAACTCAGGAGACTGAGGCAGCAGAATTGCTTGAATCCGGGAGGTGGAGGTTGCAGTGAGCCAATATTGTACTACTGCATGCCAGCCTGGGCGACAGAGCAACACTCCATCACAGAGGGTAAAAAAAAAAAAAAAAAAAGATGAAGAAGTGTATCAGGAGTTCAGCTTTTGCTAGGTCAGAGAAAGTTCTTAACAGACTAACTCTTTCACAGATAATAAACTGTGGACAAAATACAAGAACCAACTACTGAAGTCTCTGCAGAATGAACAAAACACATTCTTCCCCTCCACAAGAAAACATTTACAATGTCTGGGATGTAATCCAAAATTACTTGACATATGAAGAATCCGGAAAATGCAATCCACCCCCAATGGAAAAGACAATCAACAGAAACCAACCTTGACACGACCCAGATATCAGAAATAAAAAGACTTTAAAGCAGCTATAATTACTGCTGAGGTAAGAGAAGATATGCTCATTATGGATGAAAAGAATGGGAATTCTCAGCAGAGAAACCAGAAATATAACAACAACAAAAACAAATAGGAGCTTTGAAACTTAAAAAATTCAATATCTGAAATAAAAAGCTTCCTGGATAGGCTTAATAGCAGAACGAAGATGACAAAAAAATGATTGGAAAAAGGTTAGTGAAAATTACCCAATCTGAAAAGGAGAGAGAAAAAAATTTAAAAAGAAAGTGTTTCAGGACCCTCTGAAGTCCCAGAAGGTGGGGAATGGGAGAAAGTGGCGGGAAAAAACATCAGCGTAAATTATAGCTAAAAACAGTCCTAAATTTGGCAAGAGACAAATTTATAAATTCAAAAAGCCCATGAACTGTAAAGAAGACGAAAACAACATTAATCACAAAATAAATGCCTAGGTTGATAGAAACCAAAATAAAAAAGTTGTGAAAGGAGACAGAGAGAAAAACACATATAGAGGGCAACAATTGGAATAATCAGACTTCTCTTTAGAAAATATGAAGTCCAGAAGACATCTGGAACAATATTTTAAACTTTCTGAGATAGGAGAAGCACACTTCACTTTAAACATAAAGGCATAGAGAGGTTAAAGTAAATGGATGTAAAAAGAACATGCAAACAGTGAATGATTATCGTACTAATATTGGAGGGGGAAGCCTATCACCTGCCTAGCTGCCACAGTAAGATTTCAAAAAAACTAGAACATTCACCAAGAACAAACAAACAAACAAACAAACAAACAAAAAACCTCTTCAAATAGACCACGGAACTGAATTCAAACTTGTATCTGATAACAGCGATGACAGTGTCTCTCTATAACAATCTTGACCAGCATATATCACAATTACTAGAGGCTACTGACAAGAAATCCAACCTTGGTATGCTGTACATGACTGTTCTCCCAACCTCCCAGTGAAATCAAGCAAAATTAATAATAGCCTACTACATCAGAGGGACTCTATTTGGGGGAAAGTTTCAGGCTATGCTCTTGCCTCAAAATTGACGGGGAAAACACATACACATATACATACACACAAAGCAAATATAGCAAAATGTTCAAAATTGTTGAATCTAAGTAGTAAATGTTAAGTGTTTATTGTACTATTTTCAGCTTTTGAATATATTAAATTTTTTTATACTGTAAAAGAGAAAATTAGCCAGAAGAGCTTCATTCAAAACACCTTCCCCTCCCTTTCCTCCGTATTTTGATATGTGGGGGAGGTATATCAGGATACTAACTGTATCTTTTGATACGAAAAGAACTTCACATGATTCTGGTATATTTCAACCACTGCTAGAAAATCCACATGGAAAAAATGCTAGAATGAGGGCTAGGACTTTTTCTAGTTTGTCCATTACTGCATCTAGTATGTTTTCAATAAATTTAAAAAAAGCTACCCTAGATGTTCAATAAAAAAGACATCTGCACTTATATGTTTACTGCGGCACAATTCATGATTGCAAAGATATGGAATTAACCTAAGTGCTCATCTACAGATGAGTGGATAAAGCAAATGTGGTGTATCTGTATCATGGAATACTACTCAGCCATAAAAAGTAACATCTTTTGTAGCAACTTGGATGGAATTGGAGGCCATTATCCTAAGTGAAATAACTCAGGAATAGAAAACCAAATACTGCATGTTCTTACTTACAAGTGGGAGCTAAGCTATGGATATGGAAAGGCATGCAGAGTGGTATAATGGACACTGGAGACTCAGAACGGGGATGTGGGATTGAAAAAAATCACCTACTGGGTACACTGTACACTATTCGGGTGACGGGTACACTAACAGTCCAGCTTCACCATTATACAACTTACCCATGTAACCAAAAACCACTAGTATCCCTAAAGCTATTGAAATTAAAACAAAACAAAACAAAACAAAACAAAACTTAGTAAGCTTCCTCGACTTTATGATTCCAATAATTCTCAACATTATCTGGAAAAATTGTTGGTAGGAATACGTTTGTTTGGTATTTTTTCAAGGATAGAATGATGTTTCGATAATCAGACTTCTCCTTTACTTGTCACTTAGTAACCTTCCATACTAAAAAAATTTAGTCATTGAAGTGTAACATTTATTCAACCAAAGCTAGTTGAATTCTCACATTTCTCACACTCCCCTTGAGCTGGCATCAAAGACTAACTTAAAACGTCATGAAGGAATTCAAATTCAAGGAATTGAAAATTCCAGCATGCCCATCTTGACACTTTGAAATAAACATAAACATATCCTAATGTCACTTCATTACAGCATTCACCTTTCCAAGGAGGTCTAAAAAGAAAATACCCTGCAGGTGAATTTTTAACATGCAAGTCTTGAAGATAAAACAATATAACATTCTTCCAGATCAGTTATATGCTTTAAAAGCATTATTTCTCCCTGAATAAAAATGAATCCGAAGGCTGTGATTCCTAAGAACAATTAAAGTTAAATGTTCTCAAAACAATTTTACATAGCTCATTCTAAATGTTCTTTACCAATTTTAAATAAGAATGACAAATAAGAGACAGTCAAATGTTTTTATGGATCTTGTGAATAAACTATATAAAGATAAAAAATACATATACATATAAAATACAATTTGTAAATGAGGGCAGGGATTAGCAAGGCCAGGATGGATAAAGACATGTTTTCTGGCATTTAGGTAACTTTGTCCCCTATGAGATGACCCTCAGCAGTTGTCTCAACGTGTGCTCAGCAGTGATTTGATTCAATGACCAATATTCAAACAGCACTCCCTTAGGGACTCTTTGCATGACCTCTGACTGCTTGGTGCCTAGCTCTCCACATATGTCAAACAGAGAGAAGAGTAATTGCTAGCTACCTCCCAGCAATTCTAGAAGATTTAATGAGGCAGGGAGCCAGACCTCCATGGTGAGTCAATTATTCCCTGGGTAGAAGTTATGTTAGTTATGTTATGTGTGAGGTGCCGTAATTCTAAGGATAATAGAGTATTGTACAAGCATTACAAATAGGTACTTCTCGATTCCCCAAAGTGTTGACATTAAATCTTTCAGAATAATATACTCACCTAGTAACAAATGGTCTAATATTTTATAAAACAGTTTGAATTTTACGGAATGAAAGCATACAGATTTTATAATGTTGTTTCTTTTCTCATTATTAGTAAGAGAGAGAACCATCTTTTAGGACAAATGGGCTTAAAGGAATAGAGAGGTAAGGTAGAAGCTCTCTAACTGAATCCGGACCTATTAAAATGGCCAAGAGGTACCATGAACTATGTATTTCACTGAGCTGGGCCACGTCCAGAGTCCACTAATTTCAGCTTGCTCAAGTCAAGGCTAGGATGCTGCCGTGGTAGAAAAGATACGGATCTGCTGATGAAATGTGTTTCAATTCTTCTAAAGAAATGGGGCCCAATATTAACTTACATGATTATATAACACACATAAATAAAGGCAGTAACAAACACTTAATTTTGGATTAGTGATTGTCACAGGATCTTTAAATAGGTCACACAGGATGGTCATGCTCTCATAAGTTAAAATGGAGAAAATTGATTTTTTACACCAGATTAGCCACACAATATTAATCATATAAAATGTTTCCCTGAAAGTCTTGGCATAAAAATGGGCCAATGTGTTCTGTTTTGCCTTTTTCCCCAAAGTAAATTTAGATGGGGTGGGGAAGGAAAACTTAAGCAATCACAAATTTCAAAATCAATAAATTCAAATTGTTTTTAAGGCAGTAAATACATAGGCCTGCCAAATGCTGCAGGAAATTGATGTACAATCTGTCTGGCAGCTGGACCATGTGAAAAAATTTTAGAAAAGACCTTAAAATAACCAAGACTCTGAAGGCTCAACAAACATTGTTTTAGTAAGACAATTTTCCTGGTCCATAAAAAAGCTAAGGAAGTAAGAGGTAGGATAACCAATTTAACTTAGGGTGTGGTGAATTATCTTGGGTATCTTAAATTGGTACTTAATTTGGTCTGGGCTCAGAAGAAATGGTTTACCACGGTGATAAAGACAGCTGCTAGGTGTCATGGATTTAAATTATACAACAGAACACAGGAGTGTGTTTGAACACAGACGGGTAGGACAGTCTCCAAAAAGCTAAGAGTGCCACCTCTGTTCAGCAAAAATTAAGTCAGTTTTTTACTACCCTTTAAGAGTTGCCTCCACTGATTTGGCCTTGAATATAGACTGAATGAGAAGATTTAGTTTTCCAACATATGTGCCACCATGACTTAAAGACTTAATACAATCCACTTTATTCTAAGTCCCAAAATTTTTCAGAAAGACCAGGAAGCCATTTAAACAAAGAAAATAATTTCCTTCTTACAAAAATCGGGGGAAATACTAACCTTTGTCATTCAAAATAGTTTTAGTTTGATACCAAAGTATCCTTATTAACACTATGAGCAGGGACACCAACGTATTTTATTTTATTGTTCACTTCGAAGTTATAAAAGTAGTCTACATTAAATGAAAAAATTCAAACAATACCAATATAAAAATGTACTAACTAGTGTAAGTTCACTTTTGACTCTGAACCCCCAGCTACCGAACTCACCAGGGAAAACTACTGCGATTTGTTGAAGTGAAGGGAGTGGAGCCTACATTAAATTAGAATATAATAGTGCAAGTTTATGGACTTTTTACATCAATATATGTACTTTCAATGTGACTAAACAATTTCACCATTTACTGTGTTTTTTCTTTTTCAAAGTAAATATAAAGACAGGTACCTTTGGGGAAGAAAAAAGAAAAGAAAAAAAGTAAATATAAAGAAAACACTGGAACTAGATTTTCAATAGCGCAGTTAATAAGGATTAGAAAATACCACATATAATAGAAAATATAAGATTTAAAATTTTAAGATCCTCTTTTTATGACTTAAATATTTATATGTATAATACACATATGTACATGTGTATACATACACATACACAAACTACATATTACAGCATATAAAATACTGAGTAACAGTGAATCTGATGTTTTTGGATATTCTTGAAAAAAGTAAACTTCATCATTTGATCTCTCTAGAAGAATTTTATTGGTGGCTCACGCCTGTAATCTTAGCAGTCTGGGAGGCTGAGGTGGGCCAATCACCTGAGGTCAGGAGTTCAAGATCAGCCTGACCAACATGGTAAAGTCCTATCTCTACTAAAAATACAAAAAATTAGCCAGGCATGGTGGTGTGTGCCTGTAATCCCAGCTACTTGGGAGGCTGAGGCAGGAGAATCACTTGAACCCAGGAGGCAGAGGTTGCAAGGTTGCAGTGAGCCGAAATTGTGCCATTGCACTCCAGCCTGGGCAAAATGAGGGAAACTGCATCGCAAAAAAAAAAAAAAAAAAAAAAAAAAAGAATTTTATTTATAAATCTAATGCTTTAGTGGCAGACCAGGAGACAACCCACACACAAGTAGTCAATTTGAATTTTATCTAGAACCATTACTGTTGCCCTGAAAGCCAGATTCATTTTAGTCAACTAAATTTTATGGAGTGTGTTTTATGAACAAAATATTGTATGAAGCTCTAGAAAACAGTCAGCAGAAGACAGTCCTTCTTCTCAAAGGCTTTCCAATGCATTATCAAAAACATACATAGTCACAAGTAACTACAATTTGAAAGCAGCCCACAGATAAAGAAATTAATTACCACTGGTGGGGCTGGAGATCGTTTAACAGAAGAGATAGGTTTAAGCTGGGTAAGATTTCAACTAGCAACACAGGAATGAAGGGTGCTCGAAAATAGCACAGAAAAGCACAAGGAAATAGTACAGACAATTGCACAAGACAAAGAAGTAGGAGGTTGACATGTACATGTGAAGGATAATGAAGTGGTACAGCGAGACTAGAGTTTAGGGGGCACAGAGAAGGCAGGAATAGGAAATGAGGCTGGAGAAGTAGATGGGGGCAGATTTTGGAGTCTATTAGCAATAAACCAAAAAATTCAGCATTTATATTACAGGAGTAGGGGACCATCAAAGGTTTCTCAAAGTGAATGACATGATCAGAATAATGATGCACGAGTTGAAATGGAAAAGAACAGTTAGGCAGAATACGACCCATGACAAAGCTCCAAGGAAGAGGTAATGTTGAGTAGATTTAAGGGCAGTAGCAATGAAAACTGGACAAAGGAAACAGAACAAAAGACATTCTGAAGGCAAGCTGACATAAGGAAAAGATCTTAGGCCCCAGGCTAAAGATTTGAATTCTGGCTCCTCCAACTATTTGCTTTTTGGCATTGGGCATGTTTCTTAAGCTCCTTTAACATATAGTTTCCTTATCTATAAAATAGGAATAATGCATTTGCCTGTGTGGGAGGAAAAAAAAAAACTGTGAGAAAAATATAGAAAGCTGTCAAGATAATTCATGTCCACACACTTATTTATTCAACATCACATAACGACAAGAAGAATAAAATGTAGCCCCTATCTGGTTGGGGAAACAGATATACAAACAACTAAAGTGACAATGATCTCATGTAATTGGACCTATACTAGGAGTAAGATCCAACAGGAACACAGAGGATAAGGTGTGTGTAAAGCCACTAGAGACCGTGTAAAAGTAGTGAAAGGGTTCAATGGCGTTCCATAGAGGTGATGTATGAACCAGGCTACTCACAACTTTTAAGGTTTCTTATTTTCACATCAAATCGCCAGGTCCTTCACCACATATATTATTTATTTATTTATTATACTTTAAGTTCTAGGGTACATATGCACAATGTGCAGGTTTGTTACATATGTATACATGTGCCATGTTGGTGTGCTCCACCCATTAACTCGTCATTAGTACACAACCCCCTAGGACATGGTGGTATCATTTGAATTCTAGAGTGTGAAAGTCCAAAGGAAATGGTGGAGGAAAAAAGGGGAGGCGAGAGGAGAGGAAGAAAGATTAGAGGAGTATGAATGAATTTTAGGCAAATACCTTCTCAGGAAACAATACTTGAAAGAAAGCCAGATAATTCTTAGATTCCCAGTGTGATACAATGTTAAGGCAGCAAAACTCAAATGAAAGAATGTAATGAGTTCCAGGTGTTGTTTAGTAGATTTTTTTCAGTAGGTGAAGCTGAGTTGAGGTGGCTACTGTCAGTGTCAATGCCCTGTCTGAACAAGTTTTCATTTAACTTCAAGCAACAAATACATAGGCTTTTGTTTATACTGTTTGCATATATTTGTCTACTGCTGCTAAGAGGCAAAATAACCTCTTTCTCGAGAAAGTGAGATAAAACTATGGTTGCAAAAACGTTTATTTTTTAATCTTTTCATGGATCAAGTAATTTTATCTAATTTATTCAACAAATACTTACTGAATAGTTACTGTGCATAAGGTCCAGTGGAGAATATGAGAGCATATGATATAGATTTTATCACCAAGAAGGTCTGAGTATCATAAGTTCACTATAAAGTAGAAGGTAATAAATTCAACGAGAAGTATACAGATAAAGTGCCACACAGTATAAAGGAAGGAGATTACTTTGAGCTGGGAGGATAAGGATTTGGCACTGGCATTAGGACAGAGGGGACTAGGTTGTGTTACTCATGTGACAAACATGTACTGAGCACATACAATGTGCATGCACTTACCTAAATGCAATGAGACTCTGAGGTGATTTAGTCCAATTCCTTCACTTAATTCACTAGAAAATGAAAACTCAGAAACTTAAATAGCTAATTCAAGGCCAAGATGCAATTTGAATTGATATTTCCAGTCTGTAAGTCCAGTAATTTCTACTACCTACCCTGTCTCCTCCAAAACTCTTCAGTCTGAATTTTTTGTCATGTACAATCATTATTTCAAAAGGCATTCCATTCTACTAAAAAATTAATGTGTTATAAAATGTGCTTTCCAACACTTAGTTAAAAGTTGTCTTCATTTTTTTTTTCTTTCTGAGACGGAGTCTCGTTGTGTCTCCCAGACTGGAATGCAGCGGCATGATCTCGGCTCACTGCAAGCTCCGCCTGCCGGGTTCATGCCTTTCTCCTGCCTCAGCCTCCCGAGTAGCTGGCACTACAGGCGCCTGCCACCACGCCGGGCTAATTTTTTGTATTTTTAGTAGAGACGGGGTTTCACCGTGTTAGCCAGGATGGTCTCGATCTCCTGACCTCATGATCCACCTGCCTCGGCCTCCCAAAGTGCTGGGATTAGAGGCGTGAGCCACCACGCCTGGCCAAAAGTTGCCTTTATTTTTAACTAAAAATGAAGTGGCTCCAGTGGCTCTCCCTGGAGTTACAGAGAACAAATATAATCCTGTGGCCATGTGGCCATCCTTCACATATACGAAGACAATCCTCATGTCCCCCACTCTAGTAAGGACTCAGTAATCACTATAGTCGGGGAAGAAGCTCTGGAATTAGGCCTGAATTTGAATCTCAGTGTCAACATTCACTTGGTGTGTGATCATGAGCCAAGTTACTTAATTTAGATAATCTGTATGTTTATTTAGACAATGGGAATGTTTATGTCCTTCATGCCTCCCATTCAGTGTAATGGCTAATAACTATGACCAAAAATTGGCACAACTTTTGGTGTAACTGTCAGAACACTAGAATTTCTCTACACACATTAGCTGGCACTGAATCACAATGGGAAAAGTTGCAAAACCGAAAAAGATGGCAGCATCTGTCTTTTTCTCCCACTTCTCTTCCTCTCTGGCATAACTAGCAGTGAGTGACAGCTGTGAAATACTAAAGACTGGGAGATATGGCTTCTCCAGATAACCTGTGCAGAATGGTGAAGCATGGCTTCATCAAATGACCTGTGCTGATAGAGCTGCTGGCAAAAGTGCAGTCATTTTATTGAGATAAAACATTGAAAATAATTTTCCTAAAACAAGGCACAAATGCTTTAATTAGAAAAAAAAATGTCCTTGAGGGTGGGATTTAGATGCAGTTTTATAACTTGTACACTGCCTTAAATGCATTAAAAGATAGACAATGGTACAAGGACTATTCTCCCTAGTGGTAACAAAACTGTTTCCTAGTTACCAGGGTAGGGTAGGGAGGGAATGAAAGGAAGAAGAGAAAATCTAGAGTTTATTCTTTTCCTACTTCAATGTTATAAGCCAGTGGTAATGTTCAGTAGTCATAACCTCATCTGCTAGGCACTGCATCTAATTTCCCATATTTGGGTAGAAAAAAATACATCATGTCTCAAAGAATGACATACTGACAGAAATTTAGTGACTGGTACTAAAGGTAGATATGTAGCTGCAGGGTATGAGAAAGAAGAGACACTGTCCTAAAAATAACAGCAAAACTAAGATGAAAATGCAGAGAAGTGGTATGGTACACTGATAGCTATCTCCTAATATCTATCCTATCTTTCTTCCACAGAAACATCATTTTAGCCAGGCATACAGTCATTCAGAATAAAAACAACACTTTCAGTCTCTATTGCAACTACATGTAGCCATACGACCAAGTATTGGCCCACATTATATGGCCGTTTCTGGGCACCTTCCTCAAAAGATGGCTGGGGCATGCTCATTTCACCCCTCTCTCCAACCTGCTGCCTAGAATGGAGATGCCTCCACCTTTGACCATGAAACTGAGAGCATCACCCTAGGCATGATGAGTGGTGAGCTGGAAGGAGTGGGGCTCTCGAAGCAGAAATTGATTTTTCCATTTTTGTTAAACAATGCTGTCAAAAAGGCCCTAAAAACTATCTTTTGCACATATCCATTTCCTTAGAATACATTCCTAGAAGTGAGTGAAAGGATATGAAAACATAATCTGTCATGGAACTAGAGTTAAAAAAAAAAAAAAGAATATGAAAACATCCTAAAGCTCCCAATACATATGGTGAAACTCTCCTTCTGAAAGTTTAAATTTACATGTTCTCTATGCCTTCCCAGCCCAATACCAGGGGTTAATTTTATCATTAATTGGTAAGAGCTCTTCTTATATTAAGGGTGTGAATACTATGTTATAAATACTTCTTCCCAATTAATTTACCTTTCAATTTAGTTACTATTTTTGTTGTTGTGCAGTAACTTAAAATCCTTATGTAATAAACCTTTTTAAAAAGTGGTTTCTGCCCTTACTATTATATACTAAAAAGTCATCCCACATATCAAGATTACGTACATATCCATCTATATTTTTTCTATTACTTTTTTGCTTTCACTTAACCTTTAATGCACATGAAATTTATTTTTCCACACATTTAGCTGATTGTACCAATACCAAGATTCCACAGTTCAATTATTGAATGTAATTTTTTGTATTTTAGTAGAGACGGGGTTTCACCGTGTTAGCCAGGATGGTCTCGATCTCCTGACCTCATGATCCACCTGCCTCGGCCTCCCAAAGTGCTGGGATTAGAGGCGTGAGCCACCACGCCTGGCCAAAAGTTGCCTTTATTTTAACTAAAATGAAGTGGCTCCAGTGGCTCTCCCTGGAGTTACAGAGAACAAATATAATCCTGTGGCCATGTGGCCATCCTTCACATATACGAAGACAATCCTCATGTCCCCACTCTAGTAAGGACTCAGTAATCACTATAGTCGGGGAAGAAGCTCTGGAATTAGGCCTGAATTTGAATCTCAGTGTCAACATTCACTTGGTGTGTGATCATGAGCCAAGTTACTTAATTTAGATAATCTGTATGTTTATTTAGACAATGGGAATGTTTATGTCCTTCATGCCTCCCATTCAGTGTAATGGCTAATAACTATGACCAAAATTGGCACAACTTTTGGTGTAACTGTCAGAACACTAGAATTTCTCTACACACATTAGCTGGCACTGAATCACAATGGGAAAAGTTGCAAAACCGAAAAGATGGCAGCATCTGTCTTTTCTCCCACTTCTCTTCCTCTCTGGCATAACTAGCAGTGAGTGACAGCTGTGAAATACTAAAGACTGGGAGATATGGCTTCTCCAGATAACCTGTGCAGAATGGTGAAGCATGGCTTCATCAAATGACCTGTGCTGATAGAGCTGCTGGCAAAAGTGCAGTCATTTTATTGAGATAAAACATTGAAAATAATTTTCCTAAAACAAGGCACAAATGCTTTAATTAGAAAAAAAAATGTCCTTGAGGGTGGGATTTAGATGCAGTTTTATAACTTGTACACTGCCTTAAATGCATTAAAAGATAGACAATGGTACAAGGACTATTCTCCCTAGTGGTAACAAAACTGTTTCCTAGTTACCAGGGTAGGGTAGGGAGGGAATGAAAGGAAGAAGAGAAAATCTAGAGTTTATTCTTTTCCTACTTCAATGTTATAAGCCAGTGGTAATGTTCAGTAGTCATAACCTCATCTGCTAGGCACTGCATCTAATTTCCCATATTTGGGTAGAAAAAAATACATCATGTCTCAAAGAATGACATACTGACAGAAATTTAGTGACTGGTACTAAAGGTAGATATGTAGCTGCAGGGTATGAGAAAGAAGAGACACTGTCCTAAAATAACAGCAAAACTAAGATGAAAATGCAGAGAAGTGGTATGGTACACTGATAGCTATCTCCTAATATCTATCCTATCTTTCTTCCACAGAAACATCATTTTAGCCAGGCATACAGTCATTCAGAATAAAACAACACTTTCAGTCTCTATTGCAACTACATGTAGCCATACGACCAAGTATTGGCCCACATTATATGGCCGTTTCTGGGCACCTTCCTCAAAAGATGGCTGGGGCATGCTCATTTCACCCCTCTCTCCAACCTGCTGCCTAGAATGGAGATGCCTCCACCTTTGACCATGAAACTGAGAGCATCACCCTAGGCATGATGAGTGGTGAGCTGGAAGGAGTGGGGCTCTCGAAGCAGAAATTGATTTTCCATTTTGTTAAACAATGCTGTCAAAAGGCCCTAAAACTATCTTTTGCACATATCCATTTCCTTAGAATACATTCCTAGAAGTGAGTGAAAGGATATGAAAACATAATCTGTCATGGAACTAGAGTTAAAAAAAAAAAAAGAATATGAAAACATCCTAAAGCTCCCAATACATATGGTGAAACTCTCCTTCTGAAAGTTTAAATTTACATGTTCTCTATGCCTTCCCAGCCCAATACCAGGGGTTAATTTTATCATTAATTGGTAAGAGCTCTTCTTATATTAAGGGTGTGAATACTATGTTATAAATACTTCTTCCCAATTAATTTACCTTTCAATTTAGTTACTATTTTGTTGTTGTGCAGTAACTTAAAATCCTTATGTAATAAACCTTTTAAAAGTGGTTTCTGCCCTTACTATTATATACTAAAAGTCATCCCACATATCAAGATTACGTACATATCCATCTATATTTTTTCTATTACTTTTTTGCTTTCACTTAACCTTTAATGCACATGAAATTTATTTTTCCACACATTTAGCTGATTGTACCAATACCAAGATTCCACAGTTCAATTATTGAATGTAATTGATACTATTGAATATAACTATTCCTAATAACTAAAAATTCCACTTTTATTTATTCTGATATCTTGAATTAGTATTATTAGACTCTTTTAATTATTGTGGCTTTAGAAAAAAAATTTTATACTCACTTATGCAATTAATTCACATTATTTCTTGTTTTTTCCAAAAGTGTATTTGGTTTACACCTCCAATTAACTTTAGAAACATATTGTCAGTTTTGGCAAAAAGAAAAAAAACCTGAAATTTTAACTGGAATTGTATTAATGATCAATAGAGAGCAATTGGGGTGGGGAATGCCTAATTTTAAAACATTAACTCTCCCCATTATTCCCACAAATATGAGACATTTCTCCATTTCTTAAATTGTTTTGATGTCCCTTATGTTCTATAGTTTATTTCTTATAGTTAGTTGTAGAGTTTACTTGCTTAAACTTGAGGCAAGTTTCCTTAGTTACAGATCTTTTATTTATATCTGTGCTATTATAAGTAGGATCTTTAAACACATACTTGTCTGTGCTGGTACAGAGGAAACACTAATTTCTGAACTTACGCTGTAATTGACTATCATCTTACTGGTATGCTTTTAATAATGCTCATACGTGTTAGTTGATTATCTTGGGTTTTCTAGTTAGATAACTGTATTTTCAATTTCAAATAATGATGATACTTCTCACTTCCTTTGCAATATTTAAACTTCATTTTCTTATCTTACTGCATTAGACAAAACTTTCAAAACAATATTAAATAATAGAGGTAATAGTTGACACTCTTCTCCCCTCCCCCTGACTTTACTTCTTAGGGCATTTTCCTATTTTAACCCATACAAGAGCTGCATTGTATCAGTCTTCTATCTGTTTTTACACTGGTTCCCAACCCCCAATCCCTAACTATATTGTAAGTTCCTTGAAGGGAAAAACTGTGTTTCGCTACTTTTTTAAAATCACTGTAGCATCCAGCACAGTGTCTGGCACAGAGAAAATAAATCATTAAATGGACGGTTCTCAAAACTGGTGAGTCACTAGAATTACACAGGAGCTTTTTAAAAAAACCAACTGCAAGTTTCAGAAACCATTTACAAGCCTGAAATTCCCTGTTCATGGGGGTGCGAATCTAGATGTGTTCAAAGCTTCTGAAGTGATTCTGATGGCCCACAGGTTTAAAAACCACTAGTCTAATATTTTATCACTCCTGGAGATTCTGTTTCAGAGTCAGGGGCCTGATTTTTAGCAAATCTTCCTGAGATGATTCAGATAGAGGCAGGTTTGGAAACTACTGGGTTAGACATTAATTCAAAGAAGGGATCAGAGTTTTATTTTTTTCCTTTATATTGTATGTATTTTATATTTGTTACTTACAAAAGCAAAAAAGATAGCAAGATATATAAAGACAAGACTAATCTCTCCTACCTCTATCTTCTAAAAGTAGCTATTTATTACTGCCTAATGGTATCCTTCCATCCCTCTTTTCTTGCTTACACAAAATAAAACACGAGACAGACACACACACACACACACACACACACACAGAGAGAGAGAGAGAGAGAGAGAGAGAATTATTTCTGTTTTCATTAAAACAAAATAATCAGATACTCATTTTGTAATTTGGTAGTATTTAAAAAAATGTTATTTCAAATAAATGATGAAACCAATATCTATTTTATTGTCTATACAGACTTAAATTTAGCAATGAGTATATACACATTTTCATTTCATTTTTAATTCTTTAGCAGGTATAGGAACAGTTTGGGAAGATTCACCTAGGAAATTCTTTTTTTTTTTGCTGGGGCGGGGCGGGAACAAAATCTCACTCTGTAGCCCAGGTTAGAGTGCAGTGGCACAATCTCAGCTCACTGCAACCTCCACCTCCTGGGTTCAAGCAATTCTCCTGCCTCAGCCTCCTGAGTAGCTGGAATTACAGGCGTGTGCCACTGTACCCGGCTAATTTTTTTAGTAGAGATGGGGTTTCACCATGTTGGCCAGGCTGGTCTTGAACTCCCAACCTCATCACCTAGGAAATTCTAAAACTATCAGTTAATATACCAAAGGATATGGGTTCATAGGTCAAACAGTGTCTTAAAAACCAGGAAGACAGTATTAATACAGGAAGGCTAAAAATGACATATAAAGCCTTCTTTTCTATACTTATAATAAAGTAATTAAAAACTAAAAAAAGAAATCCTTTTATAAATGTTACTTATGCTTAGCTATTACTCATTTTTTAGATAAAAGCTATTTTTTAATACAAAAGCAAAACTAAGGCACAACTGATCTCCACTTACATGCTTTAACAAAACATAAAAGGCAGCACTCAAATGTACGCCAGAAATAAAACTTCTAAAATAGAACTACTAATAAAAGGAATGTAAATTACTGGCTAAGACAGAAACATATTTTAGAAGACTAAGCGATGATTTTGGTGAAATCAGTAAGTTATTCATTTGTTATTATTAAATTTTCATAAAGCATCTCCAAAAAGCTCAATGACACACACTAATAATTGTTAAATAGTGCAAATGAATACTTCTAAATTCTCCAGTACTGAAAATTAGCAGACAGCGTAGGAGTTGCAGAGAACAATGAGAGAGAGAAGTAAAAACAAAGCAAGAAGTAAAATATGACATCTTAAATTAAGTTGCAATTTCTGATTTGCTCCATAAGGATCTTTCCGGGCAGGCAGGATTTGAAGAGTTTTAAGAAATGGTGTCTTTCTGCCTGTCAGGAGTATGTTAGAAGTATATTTAATTCTGTGAAGTTGGAATAGGAAAGAGAAAATGGGGGAGAACTAAGTTAATCTAGAAGAGGTGTGAAATTGCAGAAAGGCCTAAAAATCAAATGCAAATATGCTGAAGATAGCAATAATTTTAAAAAGGAAATAGTTTAAAGAAAGGGAACAACATTCAGTGTGGTAGTTAAAGAAGTGATCTTAAAAATAGTGTTATGTTTTTTTTTTGGCAGGAATGGAATGGATTTTATGGGTAGAGAAATCAAGGAGACTTACAATGGCAGTTAAGATTTGAAATTGCTAGATATTTGGCAAGAGAACTGATAAAAAGAGAGGGGAGTAATTATCAGGTGTCACCCACACCCTGAAGGCTGCACCCAGTCTTATCCCCTAATTCCTTTGACCCAGAGTAACACTTCTCCCTTTTCCTGTCCAGATGTGGTTTTTCTACTAGTGCTCTAGGTCGCATCCCCTCCTCTTTCCTTAGGAACTTCATGCCATTGACTATCTTCAGTCAATCCTCCAATTCCTGCCATTAAGTCTTTTCTTTCAGCATATAAAAATCATCAAGTACGCCAGGCATGGTGGCTCACACCCATAATTCCAGCATTTTGGGAGGCCAATGCAGGAGGATTGCCTGAGCCCAGGAGTTTGAGACCGGCCTAGGCAACATAGTGAGACCCTAGCTCTAATTTTTTTTTTTTTTTTTTTTTTTTTTTAATTTGCCAGGCATGGTAGTGTACAATCGTAGTCCCAGCTACTTGGGAGGATGAGGTGGGAGAATCGCTTGAGCCCAGGAGGTTGAAGCTGCAGTGAACTGTGTCTGTGCCACTGCATTTCCATCCTGGTCAAAAGAGCAAGACCCTGTCTCAACAACAACAACAAAAAAAACCATCAAGCGTTTCATATCTGAAAACAATATAAAATAAAATAAAATAAGAAGTCTCTTTAATCTTATATCCTCCTTTAACTATTATATCTCTTCTTTTCACAAGCAACTTCTAGGAAGAAGTCTACTTCTTCCCTCCTTGATTCCCTTCTCACTCTGATGCAGTCTGGCTTTAGGCATCACCATCTCATGGAAGATGCTTCACTTAAAAACAACACTGACCTCCTAAACATCTTATCCAATCTTCGGGTTTTAGCTCTCATATGATTCAATCTTGCTGAAGCTTTTTACACATTCATCTCCTCTTTCTTGAAATGTTCTCCTCCCTCAGTATCTAAGACGTCACATTCCTTTCTCTGTTGTTGTTCCACAGGGACCCATGTCAGTCTAATATTACTCCCCCTCTATACTGGTGACTTGAACTATACCAATTAAAAAATGACTCACAATCCAGAAATCTCTAGCCCAGATCTCTGTGGAACTCCAATTCTGGTTATGTCTAAGAAGCAGCTCTTTCTGAATGTCTGACGGTACTTACATATATAAAATGAATTCATCATATTCCACCTTAAAAAGTCACTATTCCTTAAATTGAATGAATCCACCAACTGCTCTCCTCTCCTTCACCTAGTTATTCAGGTAATCTGGGACTTATCTGAGATCTTCCTTTTCTCTTACTTCCCAGATCTATTCACTAAGGACTAGAGATTCTCTCAAAACTGTCCCCTAATATCAATTTCATTGCTTTTGTTCATTTCTCATTTGGACTATGTCATATTGCAACAATTCCCTTAATGATTTCTCTACTTCCAATCTCAATTTCTTGCAATTCTGTTTCAAGAGGTCAGCTCATTGTAATTTTTCAATGGCTTTCAGTTACCCATAAGCTCAACTCCCAACCTCCCTGTAAGGTATAAATGCAGCTGCCTACTCTCCAACCTCATTTCTACCACTTTCCAACTCAATTTCATGCTCTAGCAATACTGAACATGCTTTCTCATGGCTAGTCCTTCTGTAAATACTGTAGCACTATTTTTTCCATTTGTCTATCTGGTACATTCTTACTCATCCTTAAGTATCTGTTTAAATGCTGACTTCTCTAACAGCATCCCTTTTCTCTCAGGTGAACTTTGGTGTTCCTTATATATACCTAATTGTAGTTTTGAAGCCTCTTCCATTAAACAATGATCTTATTGCATTATAATTGCTTGCATGGGCATCTTAACTTCTTAACTGGCTTAGATTAGGGAATTAATATAGACATTGGCTGGGAAGAGTGGCTCACACCTGTAATCGTGGCACTTTGGGAGGCTGAGGTGTTTGGATCACTTGAGACTAGGAGTTCAAGGCTGCAGTGAGCTATAATGGTGCCACTGCACGCTAGTCTATGTGACAGAGTGAGACCCTGTCTAAAAAAAAAAAAAAGAAAAAAAGAAAAAAGACAGATTATGAAAACATTTATTGGGAGACCTAACCTATTTTTTCCTTGAGGAAACCAATCTTAAACAGTGCCAAGAAAGGCAAGCAAAAGACAGAGGATGAAGACAGTGGTGGTGATGCTGGAGAAGCCCAGGAAAACTGAAGCATAGCTACTGTGGAAGAGAGAACAGCAGAAAAAAAACTGGAGAGACACCAGGAGCCCAAATGTAAAGGGACTGCTAAGAGAACATTCAACTTTGTGCTTCCAGTCACTGATTCAAACTTTCTTTATGAATCCAACCACTAAATTAAACACCTGCTTTCTAAAAGCTGTACATTCTCATACTATAAAAGAAAACATATTTCAAATAAAACACCTTCCAGGCTTTCCAGAAGAAAAAAATCCATCCCATGTCACCCACTGTGACTAAGCATGAAGGAAACAGATTAAATTAGGGATATTTTGCCTGCACATCTCCAGGCTGCATTAAATGAAACCAAATGAGAGTCAGGACTCTCAAAAGTTTCACAGTTCTAACCATCAACTCAATGTGCCAAGCAACATAGTAAATGTTCACGTTTGAAATAGGAGGAATACATCTTACCTTTTCTATCTGGGATAGAAGATTAGATTCTAATCTTTTTTGGTTTTCCATTCAGATGAGCACCTTAAGTGGGATCGTATTTCTATATTACAGGTACATTTTTTTTTTCTGAAAGTCTGTGAATACTTAATTCAAAGGCCATGGACAGCGACCTAGAGGAGCTCTGACCATGAAAAATGTTTTATAAATAGTTCCATGTGCACTGTTCATCTGGAGTCTCACTAGAGATGGATAATGACCTTGTATTTTGTACTCATTTATTCTGAATTAGCCAAACCTTCTGTTTTTAATTACATACTTAATTCACCTAGCATGGTCTAATTACAGAAAACAAAACATCATTTAAACAAAAGGTGGCCTTGAACTTAATCTATCAAAACACCAGTTAGTTTTTAGTTTTCAGTTCTTAACAAACGGCCAAGACATGCAATAGTAATTTTCCAAATGTGATCATATGCTTTTATAGCAACAGATTTACTACATAATCAAACATCTGTATATACTTTTGTCTCACTATTAATGCAAATATGCTTAAGTTTTGATAGACTTAAAAATCTTGAAGCTGAAGTTCATACTACACAATAATTTTTAAATATCCATAGTCATTTTGGCCTTGAAATGACAAGTTATCATAACCATGGCTACTTATTTACGAAATGGTCCAGACCTTTGTAAAAACTCACGTTCAGAATTTTCCCTAATTCTTCACAGTGTAAATTAGGAGCCCTTCTCTGTGCTATCATAGTACCTTACATATTTTCAATCACAGTATTTATAATGCTGAGTAGTTATTATTGGTTTAAAGATCTGACCCTCAACTAGATTGCAAACTTCATGAAAGCAGAGTTTATGCCTTTTATCCCTATTTTGCCAACATGGAGCACAGTGCCTAGCACAGAGCAGGTCCTCAATACATATTTGCTGAATTAATGTACTAAAATACAATGTTGTAAAACTACCTCAATTTGTGAATATGGTCTTATATGTAGAAAATCATAAGGAATTCGCCAAAAAATTATTAGAACTAATAAAAAAGTTCCAAAAGGTTGCAGGATACAAGATCAATATACAAATATCAATTGTTTTTCTATCCAGCAGCAATGAGCAAACAAAAATGAAATTAAGAAAACCAATTCCATTTACAATCAAAACCATTAAAATATTTTGTAATAAATTTAACAAAAGAAGTATACAACCTATACTCTGCAAACCATAATCCTATTTTCCTGGCTTGGAAGACGATATTATTAAGATGGCAATATTCCTCAAATTGATCTACAAAATCCAGAGCTCCAATGCAATCCCTATGGAATCCCAGTTGACTTCTTTGCAGAAATTGACAGCTAAACCTAAAATTCATATGGAAATTAAAGGAATTCAAAATAGTAAAAGCATATAATGGACTCTTCTTCAGCCTTAAAAAAGGAACAAAATGTGTCACCCTACAACATTGATGAACCTTGAGGATATTATGCTAAGTAGAATAAACCAGTCACAAAAGATAATACTGTATTACTCCATTTATATGAGGTATATAAAATGGTTAAATTCATAGAAACAGAAAGTATGATGGTGGTTGCCAGGGGCTGATGGGAAAGGGGAGTTGTTATTTAGTGGGTTTAAAGTTTCAGATTTGTAAGATGAAAAAGTTCTGGAGATCTGTCTCAGAACAATGTGAATATACTTACTAGTTAACTGTACACTTAAAAATGATTTAAATGGTAAATTATATGTTTTTTTAACCAAAATAAAAAAATTTTAAAAGCCTACCCAGTCTTGAAAAGAACAAAGTTGGTGGACACACGATTTTCAATTTCAAAACTTACTATGGAACCACAGCAATCAAGACAGTGTGGTAGCGGCATGAAGACAGACATACAGATCAGTGGAACACAGTTGAGGGTCCAAAAATAAATCTTCACATTTACAGTCAATTGATTTTCTAGCAGGGTGTCAAGATAATTCAATGAGGGAAAGAATAATCTTCAACAAATGATGCTGGAACAACTGAATATCGACATGCAATAGAACAAAGTTACTCCGATCTCACACCATATATAAATATTAACTCAAAATGGATCAAAGACCTATATGCAACAGTTAAAACTATAAGACTCTTGGAAGAACATGTAAGTGTAAAGCTTTGTGACCTTGAGCTACACAATAATTTTCTTAGCTATGATACCAAAAGCACTAGTCAAAAAAGAAAAAAGGAAACTGGAGTTTATCAAAATTTAAAAATGTGCTTCAAAGGACACCATCAAGACACTGAAAATACAGCCCACAGAATGGGAGAAAATAGTTGCAAATAAAATATCTGATAAGGAACTTGTATGTAGAATATATACAGAGCTCTTACAACTCAATAATAAAAGACTAATAACCAATTTAAAAATGAGCAAAGGGTCTGAATAGACATTTCTCCAAAGACAATGAGCAAATGGACAATAAGCACACAAAAAGATGCTCAATATCATCAGTTATTAGGTAAATGCAAATCAAAATCAGAAGGAGATACCACTTCATACCCACTAGGATGACTATAATCAAGATGATAAACAATAGCAAGTGTTGCAAGGACGTAGAGAAATTGGAACCATCATACACTGCTGACGGGAATGTAAAATGGTGCAGTCACTTTGAAAAACAGCCTGACAGTTCCACAACATAGCACTTCCATATTATTCAGCAATTCTTCTCCTAGGTATATACCCAAGAAAAAGGAAAATGATGTCCATATAAAAACTTGTACAAAATCGTTCACAACAGCATTATTCATAATAGTGAAAGGAATAAAGTACTATCTGCACTTCATCCTTACATGGCCTTATAGTATTCCATATTATGAACATACCACATTTTGTTTATCTGTTCATCAGTTGATGGATATCTGGGGTTGTTTCTACCTTTTTGTTTTTAAAGCTATTATGAATAAAGCTGCAAACCTTTCTGTCTTTAAATCCCGACATGAAGACCTGGACTGAGGCAGGGGTATAGGGGTAGAGAAAATGCCTGTTATCAAGTTTTTCCCTTATGTCTATGGCCTAGATGGGGTGGGTGTCCCCACAGGCCTCCATGTGTGATGTTCCCCACCCTGTGTCCAAGTGTTTTCATTGTTCAATTCCCACCTATGAGTGAGAACATGCGGTGTTTGGTTTTCTGTCCTTGTGATAGTTTGCTCTGAATGATGGTTTCCAGCTTCATCCATGTCCATGCAAACGACATGAACTCATCCTTTTTTAGGGCTGCATAGTATTCCATGGTATATATGTGCCAATTTTCTTCATCCAGTCTATCATTGACGGACATTTGGGTTGGTTCTAAGTTTTTGCTATTGTGAATAGTGTCACAATAAACATACGTGTGCATGCGTCTTTATAGTAGCATGATTTATAATCCTTTGGGTATATACCCAGTAATAGGATCACTGGGTCAAATGGTATTTCTAGTTCTAGATCCTTGAGGAATCACCACACTGTCTTCCACAATGGTTGAACTAGTTTACACTCCCACCAATACTGTAAAAGTGTTCCTATTTCTCCACATCCTCTCCAGCACCTGTTTTTTCCTGACTTTTTAATGATTGCCATTCTAACTGGTGTGAGATGGTATCTCATTGTGATTTTGATTTGCATTTCTCTAATGACCAGTAATGATGAGTATTTTTTCAT
>NW_016803103.1:193591-202997 GCF_001698545.2 Rhinopithecus bieti
GGTGTGATCTCAGCTCACTGCAAGCTCCGCTTCCCAGGTTCACACCATTCTCCTGCCCCAGCCTCCCGAGTAGCTGGGACTACAGGCACCCGCCACCACGCCTGGCTAATTTTTTTGTATTTTTAGTAGCGACGGGGTTGCACCATGTTGGCCAGGATGGTCTCGATCTCCTGACCTCGTGATCTGCCCTCCTCGGCCTCCCAAAGTGCTGGGATTACAGGCATGAGCCACCGTGCCCGGCCAGGAATGCTTGTGATTTCTGCACATTGATTTTGTATCCTGAGTCTTTGCTGAAGTTGCTTATCAGCTTAAGGAGATTTTGGGCTGAGACAATGGGGTTTTCTAAATATACAATCATGTCATCTGCAAACAGGTATAATTTGACTTCCTCTTTTCCTAATTGAATACCCTTTATTTCTTTCTCCTGCCTGACTGCCCTGACCAGAACTTTCAACACTATGTTGAATAGGAGTGGTGAAAGAGGGCATCCCTCCCTGTCTTGTGCCAGTTTTCAAAGGGAATGCTTCTAGTTTTTGCCCATTCAGTAGGATATTGGCTGTGGGTTTGTCATAAAGTGCTCTTACTATTCTGAGATACGTTCCATCAATACCTAGTTTATTGAGAGTTTTTAGCATGAAGAGCTGTTGAATTTCGTCGAAGGCCTTTTCTGTATCTATTGAGATAATCATGTGGTTTTCGTCGTTAGTTCTGTTTATGTGATGGATTACGTTTATTGATTTGTGTATGATGAACCAGCCTTGCATCCCAGGGTAAAGCAGACTTGATCATGGTGGATAAGCTTTTTGATGTGCTGCTGGATTCAGTTTGCCAGTATTTTATTGAGAATTTTCGTGTCGATGTTCATCAGGGATATTGGTCTAAAATTCTCTTTTTTTGTTGTATCTCTGGCCAGGCTTTGGTATCAGGATGATGCTGGCTTCATAAAATTAGTTACGGAGGATTCCCTCTTTTTCTATCGATTGGAATAGTTTCAGAAGGAATGGTACCAGCTTCTCTTTGTACCTCTGGTAGAAATTGGCTGTGAATCCGTCTGGTCCTGGACTTTTTTTGGTTGGTAGGCTATCAATTATTGCCTCAATTTCAGAGCTTGTTATTGGTCTATTCAGAGATTCAACTTCTTCCTGGTTTTTTGGTCTTGGGAGGGTGTATGTGTCCAGGAATTTATCCATTTCTTCTAGATTTTCTAGTTTATTTGCGTAGAGGTATTTATAGTATTCTCTGATGGTAGCTTGTATTTGTGGGATCGGTGGTGATATCCCTTTTATCATTTTTTATTGTGTCTATTTGTTTCTTCTTTTCTTCTTTATTAGTCTTGCTAGCGGTCTATTTTGTTGATCTTTTCAAAAAACCAGCTCCTGGATTCATTGATTTTTTGAAGGGTTTTTGTGTCTCTGTCTCCTTCAGTTCTGCGCTGATCTTAGTTATTTCTTGCCTTCTGCTAGCTTTTGAATTTGTTTGCTCTTGCTTCTCTAGTTCTTTTAATTGTGATGTTAGGGTGTCAATTTTAGATCTTTCCTGCTTTCTCTTGTGGGCATTTAGTGCTATAAATTTCCCTCTACATGCTGCTTTACATGTGTCCCAGAGATTCTGGTACATTGTGTCTTTCTTCTCATTGGTTTCAAAGAACATCTTTATTTCTGCCTTCATTTCGTTATTTATCCAGTAGTCATTTAGGAGCAGGGTGTTCCGTTTTCATGTTGTTGTGCGGTTTTAGTGAGCTTCTTATTCCTGAGTTCTAATTTGATTGTACTGTGGTCTGAGAGACAGTTTGTTGTGATTTCTGTTTTTTACATCTGCTGAGGCGTGCTTTACTTCCAACTATGTGGTCAAATTTGGAATAAGTGTGATGTGGCGCTGAGAAGAATGTATATTCTGCTTGGTGTAGAGCAGAGTTCAAGTCCTGGATATCCTTGCTAACCTCCTGTCTCGTTGATCTGTCTAACATTGACAGTAGGGTGCTAAAGTCTCCCATTACTATTGTGTGGGGGTCTAAGACTCTTTGTAGGTCTCTAAGGACTTGCTTTATGAATCTGGGTGCTCCCATATTGGGTGGTGCATACATATCTAGGATAGTTAGTTCTTCTTGTTGAATTGATCCCTTTACCATTATATAATGGCCTTGTCTATTCTGATCTTTGTTTAAAGTTTAAAGTCTGTTTTATCAGAGAGTAGGATTGCAACCCCTGCTTTTTTTTGCTTTCCATTTGCTTGGTAGATCTTCCTCCATCCTTTATTTTGAGCCTATGTGTGTCTCTGCATGTGAGATGGGTCTCCTGAATACAGCACACTGATGGGTCTTGACTCTTTATCCAATTTGCTAGTCTGTGTCTTTTAATTAGGACATTTAGCCCATTTACATTTAAGGTTAATATTGTCATGTGTGAATTTGATCCTGTCATTATGATGTTAGCTGGTTATTTTGCCTGTTAGTTGATGCAGTTTTTTCCTAGCATTGGTGGTGTTTACTATTTGGCATGTTTTTGCAGTGGCTGGTATCAGTTGTTCCTGTTCATGTTTAGTGCTTCCTTCAGGAGCTCTTGTAAGGCAGACCTGCTGGTGACAAAATCTCTCAGCATTTGCTTGTTTATAATGGATTTTATTTCTCCTTCACTAAGGAAGCTTAGTTTGGCTGGATATGAAATTCTGGGTTGAAAATTCTTTTCTTGAAGAATGATGAATATTGGCCCCCACTCTCTTCTGGCTTATAGAGTTTCTGCCCAGAGATCCACTGTTAGTCTGATGGGCTTCCCTTTGTGGGTAACCCGACCTTNCTTCATTTCAATCTTGGTGAATCTGATAATTATGTGTCTTGGGGTTGCTCTTCTCAAGGAGTATCTTTGTGGTGTTCTTTGTGTTTCCTGAATTTGAATGTTGGCCCACCTTGCTAGATTGGGTAAGTTCTCCTGGATAATATCCTGAAGAGTGTTTTCCAACTTGGTTCCATTCTCCCCGTCACTTTCAGCCACACCAATCAAACGTGGATTTGGTCTTTTCACACAGTCCCATGTTTCTTGGAGGTTTTGTTCATTTATTTTTACTCTTTTTTTTCTGTAAACTTCTCCTCTCACTTTATTTCATTAATTTGATCTTCAATCACTGATACCCTTTCTTCCACTTGGTCGATTCGGCTATTGAAGCTCGTGCATGCGTCATGTAGTTCTTGTGCCATGGTTTTCAGTTCCATCAGGTCATGTAAGGTCTTCTCTACACTGTTTATTCTAGTTAGCCATTCATCTAATCTTTTTTCAAGGTTTTCAGCTTCCTAGCAATGGGTTCGAACATCCTTCTTTAGCTCGGAGAAGTTTGTTATTACTGACCTTCTGAAGCCTACTTCTGTCAGCTCGTCAAAGTCATTCTCTGTCCAGTTTTGTTCTGCTGCTGGTGAGGAGCTGCAATCCTTTAGGGGAGAAGAGGTGCTCTGGTTTTAGGATTTTCAGCTTTCTGCTCTGGTTTCTCCCCATCTTTGTGGCTTTTATCTACCTTTTGTCTTTGATGCTGGTGACTGACCGATGGGGTTTTGGTGCGGATGACCTTTTGTTGATGCTGATGCTATTCCTTTCTGTTTGTTAGTTTTCCTTCTAAGAGTCAGGTCCCTCTGCTGCAGGTCTGTTGGAGTTTGCTGGAGGACCACTCCAGACTCTGTTTGCCTGGGTATCACCAGTGGAGGCTGCAGAACAGCAAATATTGCAGAACAGGAAATATTGCTGCCTGATCCTTCCTCTGGAAGCTTCATCCCAGAGGGGCACCTGCCTGTATGAGATGTCAGTTTCTCTGTTTTGGTACCAGTACCATGCTGTTTCGGTTACTGTAGCCTTGTAGTATAGTTTGAAGTCAGGTAGTGTGATGCCTCCAGCTCTGTTCTTTTGCTTAGGATTGTATTGCCGCTGCGGGCCCTTTTTTGGTTCCATATGAACTTTAAGGTAGTTTTTTCCAATTCTGGGAAGAAAGTCATTGGTAGCTTGACCGGGATGGCATTGAATCTATAAATTACTTTGAGCAGTATGGCCATTTTCACGACATTGATGCTTCCTATCCATGAGCATGGAACGTTCTTCCATTTGTTGGTGTCCTCTTTTATTTCGTCAAGCAGTGGTTTGTAATTCTCCTTGAAGAGGTCCTTCACATCCCTTGTAAGTTGGATTCCTAGGTATTTTATTCTCTTAGCGGCAATTGTGAATGGGAGTTCACTCATGATTTGGCTCTAAGTTTGTCTGTTATTGGTGTATATGAATGCTTGTGATTTCTGCACATTGATTTTGTATCCCAGTTAAGCTATACAGGGGTCAGGGATCCACTTGAGGAGGCAGTCTGTCCATTCTCAGAGCTTGAACAACATGCTGGGAGAACCACTGCTCTCTTCAGAGCTGTCAGACAAGGACATTTAAGTCTGCAGACGTTCCTGCTGCCTTTTGTTCAGCTACACCTTGCCTCCAGAGGTGGAGTCTACAGAGGCAGCAGGCCTTGCAGAGCTACAGTGGGCTCCACCCAGTTTGAGCTTCTGCAGCCGCTTTGTTTACCTACGCAAGCCTCAGCAATGGCAGATGCCCCTTCCCCTCCCAGGCTGCTGCCTTGCAGGTTGATCTCAGACTGCTGCACTAGCAGTGACAAAGACTCCGTGGGCATGGGACTCACCAAGCCAGGTGTGGGATATAATCTCCTGCTGTGCCATTTGCTAAGACTGTTGGTGAAGCACAGTATTTAGGCAGAGGTGTCCCGTTTCTCCAGGTACAGTCTGTCACGGCTTCCCTTGTCTAGGAAAGGGAAATTCCCTGATCCCTTGTACTTCCCAGGTGAGGCAATGCCTTACCCTGCTTCGGCTCACCCTCCATGCACTCACCCACTGTTCAATCAGTCCCAACGAGATGAACCAGGTATCTCAATTGGAAATACAGAAATCACCATCTTCTGCATCGATCACTCTGGGAGCTGCAGACTGGAGCTATTCCTTGTTCGGCCATCTTGGAACAGAATCCCTGTCTCTATTAATAATAAAATTAGCCAGGTGTGGTAGCAGACACCCGTAATCCCAGCTACTTGGAAGGCTGAGGCAGGAGAATTGCTTGAACCCAAGAGGCACAGGCTGCAGTGAGCTGAGATCGTGCCACACTGCCCTCCAGCCTCGGTGACAGAGTGAGACTCCATCTCAAGAAAATAAAAGAAAGAAAATGGAGAAAGAACCAAAGACTCAACGAATGCAGCTCCAGATACTGAAAACTAAAAGAGATTCTCCACTAGAGTATTTGGAGGGAGTGCAGCCCTGCTGATAGCATGATTTAGCCTCATAACACTTAGTTCAAATTTCGCCAGAGGAAGTGTGGCCCTGCTGAAACCCAGGTTTAGCCCCGTAAGATTTAGTTTGGATTCCTGGCTCCAGAACTGTAAAACAATACATTTCTACTGTTTCAAGTCATTAAATTTGTGGTAATTTGTTACAGCAGCCATGAGAAATGAATACAGACCCCTTCCCTTCTCTACATATACTCATTTCTTTGTTACAGCAGCCATGGGAAATGAATACAGACCTCTTTCCTTCTCTGCGTATACTCATTTCTTTGGAGAGTCCTTTGAAAATCCCATTCAGTTTCATGGTTTTAAATACCATCTATATACTGATTACCACAAAATTCCAGCCTAGAACTCTACCTTGAACTCCCAATTTGGACATACAACTGTATACTCGCTATGCCCACTTGGATGCAGAAGAACTTCCCAGTCAACAAGTTCCACCCACAGTCTTCCCCAGTTCAGTTACAGGCGACTCCATCCTGGTTGTTCAAACAAAAAACCTTGGAATTATCCTGGATCTTTCATTTTCATATTCAATCAGTTATACGATTTTGTTGCCTATATATTCAAAAGTTATCAGGAACCTGACCAATTCTTACTGTCTCCGGTGCTCTCTGCCCGGATGACTGCTTCTACCCTTGCCCCACTCAATCAATTCTCAAATGTGGCCAGAGGAAACTTTTATAGTCAGTCAGTTATACATCAAGTTATTTCTCCATGGCTACATATTTCTTTTAGAACAAATGCCCAAATCTTTACAATACTTTCAGGAGCCTACCATCTGGTGCACCCTACCACTTCCCTATCCTGCTCTCCAACTTCATCTTCATATGCTCTGGCCCTCATTCAGCTCCCCAAAATCAATGTATCACTTTAGAGTTCCCCAACACACCAAAGGGAGCTTCCACTTCAGTCTTTGCTGGTCCTTCTACTTGGAATGTTCTTCCTTCAGACATCAGATGGCTCACTCCCTGCTTGGTCCTTTCCCTCCTTCAAGTCTTTATTCAATTGTCACTTTCTCAATGAAGCCTTCTCCAACCACTCTACTCAATATTCCAAGCCCTTTCCCCAATACTGGCCTCAATACCTTACGTGGTTCTTTTTTCTCTCCAAAGTACTTATCATCTTTTAGCAAACTGTATAATTTACTAATTTATTATGGTTATTGACTGTTTTCTCCATTACAGTGTATGCTTTGTGAAGGCAGAGATTTTGTCTGGTTTATTTGTTGCTATATCACGAATATCTAGAGCAGTGCCAGGCACGTATTATGTATACCTGACTTCTAGTATATAGGAAGCAGACTGCACTACCCTAGTATTTAAGGTCCCAATGAATCCATTACAAATATTTTATTTTAGACTTCAAGTTTTATCTATACTGCTTCAAGAAACACTTTATGTTATCTATTATCATAGATGGCAAATTCCTATGTTACAGCAATATTACAGTCATCCTGTTGTAATAATCACCTATCTACTAGAAAGGTAGAAGGAATAGTTGTGGCTCATATTGTATGATTCTACTTATATAAAATATCAAGACAGGCAAATCCACAAAGACAAGAAGTAGACCAGCGGCTGCCTAGGACTAGAAAAGAAAAGGGTATTGGGAGGAAATGGGAAGTGACTACTAGTGGGTACAGGGTTTCTTTTGGGGTAATGATGAAAATATTCTGAAATGGATTATGGTGCCAGCTGCAAAATTGTACATGTACTAAACAACGATTGAATTACACACTTTAAAAGGGTGAGTTACATGGTGTGTGAATTATATCTCAATAAAGTTTTATTAAAATGTTATGTGACTGTGGCTGGTAATGTTTTAGATTGCTTAAAAAATAAAACAATTTTGGGGAAAATTATGGGAAAACAAATTTAAAATAAAGTTCTTAACAATTTAGGACTAACAACTACTATCACAATTTGACAGAAATTAAAGTAAGCAAAATTATTGGGATTCTAAAAGCTTTCAAATAAGTATTTTAACCGTATAGCCTTGTTCTATTTAATGATGCAAAAGATTTAGGAAAGGTCAAGGTTAAGAACTAATGATGTATTCTTACATACCTTATAAACTGAGTAAACAAAACTCAGAGAAACTGATCTAAAAAAATTAAAAGGTTTTCAAAACTCGACCCACATTTGCCCAATCAGGTAACTAACTAGTCTTTCCCTAACCATCTTTTTTTTTCATCGGAAAAGTTTAACGATCTAACCTGCTAGAGATTCAGCATATGATGAAAGGGAGCTTGAAGAAGGCAAAATAATTATAGGAACAAAATATATTTCCTTCTCTTAACTTGGACAAAATATATTTAGACAGAACTAAATGGCAGTTTCTTGGATGGTTCTTTAAGGTCTTCTTAAGCACTCTTAAGATTGGTATAGCAATATGAATTTTATTATATCTTTAAGCATCTCAGAAATAACACTTATAATTTATGCTCATAATTATAAATAGATGTGTCTATGTAAAATGTACAGTGTACTCATTTAAAATCTAGATTCATAGCATTAAAATACTTAGGCTGTTTTATATAAACTACAAAAAAAAATACAAGTTTTACTTAGATGACTATTGTGCAGATTATTAATCGATTGGTAAATTTAATGAAACCATCCTAATGGAATTATGTTATTAAGGAGAATTACTTTGACTTTTAAATTTTTTATTTGAAAGAATCCTACCTAGTAATTGAATAGCTTTTAAGAACAGTGTATAAAATGAACTATACCATAAACCTCAGCCTAGAGTTCATCACAGATTAAAACTTTTAAACTTTAAACTAATCATAAATTAAAGTATAGACTGAGGAATAAGACATATACAGAAAGAGAAGTACTATGACCAATAGCTTTTAACAAGATTATAAGTAAAACTTATTTTACCAATATTAATGGATTCACCTACCATATGCTACTAAAATTCTATTTTCTCCTCAAGTTACCTCAATAACAAAGATGTATGTGAAAATTAATCTAATACTTTTCTAAAACTTACTAAGATTTTATTTACAATATAATATCTAATGCTCACTGACATTTATTCAAATCACTTCTTTTTAAATAAAAACAAGTTCTCTATTTTGAAATTTTGTCGGACTCGATATCAGGTATTTTGTTAAATGGTAACTTACAATAAATACAAAAGAAAGGTTTAAAAAGAAAAGCTCTAAGCTTTTAAATAATCCTATCAATATTGGTGTCCGGGTTCCACACAAATATAAATCAAAGCAGAAACTGGCAAAATAAAAGAATGATGTTGACATACACCATTCGAATACATAATGGATTTCTATAAAGAAGAATTACTACAGACAATAGATACCCCTTTTGTTATGCTGCTATTAAGTATTACTTAACAATCACATTTCATTTAATGCCTAATCCAGAGGCATGCCACAAATATGCAAGTCTTATTTTTGTCTATGTCTGAACACAGTTATGTGTGTTCTTTTTCTCCTTCCAATTTCTTGATCAATTTTGCAAATAGTTACAAAATTTTTACCAGGCCAAACAGCCCCCTGCTTCCTACCCTCACCCATGTATTTGCCTTCATTTTCAGCCCCTGTAACATCAGAGGGTTTTTTTAAAAAACTGTAAATAAATCCTAACTAATTATGACTTATTCACAGCTGCTCTCAATGATACTATAAATTAGTATCCTTTTGCAGTATTAATAATTTACATAAAATATTTAAATGCAGTTTTCTTTACAGCTAGAATTCTCATTTGAACAAACAAGAAAATGTCAGACTGAAGGTAGATATATCAATTTAAAAATTTCTCTTATAAATAAGTATGTTTTTTTAATTATACTTTAAGTTCTAGGGTACATGTGCATAACGTGCAGGTTTGTTACATATGTATACTTGTGCCATGTTGGTGTGCTGCACCCATCAACTCGTCAGCACCCATCAATTCGTCATTTATATCAGGTATAACTCCCAATGCAATCCCTCCCCCCTACCCCCTCCCCATGATAGGCCCCGATGTGTGATGTTCCCCTTCCCGAGTCCAAGTGATCTCATTGTTCAGTTCCCACCTAGGAGTGAGAACATGCGGTGTTTGGTTTTCTGTTCTTGTGATAGTTTGCT
>NW_016803103.1:205904-220761 GCF_001698545.2 Rhinopithecus bieti
TAGCCAGGATGGTCTCGATCTCCTGACCTCGTGATCCGCCCGTCTCGGCCTCCCAAAGTGCTGGGATTACAGGCTTGAGCCACCGCGCCCGGCCGTATACCTTATTAACATCTTCTCATGTTCTGGAAAATTAATTAAAACAAAAGTGGTTCTTATTAAATGAATAAAATCTATTGAGACAAATGCTTATTCATATTTTTTGAATTTGATTCACTTCAAATGGAATATCTAATAATTCAGTATTTACATATCCCATAACTTTAAAAATATAACAATGCAAGATACTGAATCTTAAACATGGGAGTAGCTACTACTTATTTTGTACACCTATGATTTGCATCTATTAAAGATGTAAAATATTGAATGAAATTTCTTTTATTCTAAAATTCAAAAAAAGATTATGTTTTAAATATATAGACATACCTAAGTATTTTAGAACATTTTCGCTTAAAGGAGTGCTAACTGATGTTATCCTAAATACAAGAAGCTAAATATATTAAGTATATCAATATAAAATTGAGTATGAACTGGTATGTTTCCTGAATGCCTTCTCTTATATTGTTACTAATTCATTTTATAATTTATCATGAATTAAAATCAGTTGCCTAAAAATGACTTATGGAAATATATGGGTATATAAATACCATCCATTTTCTCCTGGAAATATATTACCAATCTGAACACAGAACACAGAACCTGAAGAGAGAAGCTCAAGTGTTTTAAAAATACTTCCCCTATTCTCAGAAACTGGTTTTATTTTTCAATGCTTGTTTTAAATATTAATATAAAACAGGTTTTCCTTAAATTACAAAATAAAGGTAACTTTAAAGAAATATTCATTTAAGTTAGAGGTTATGCATTAAATTGTTGCCAGTGATACTGTTTTAATGTTTTAGTTACGAAACAGAAACTGAAGCGAAAAAAATCCCACTTGTATAATGTTTTAAAACAACCTTTAGCTTGTAATCTAGATATAATTTGTTTTTTACTTTCAGAACAATAAAACAATAAATAGAGACTCTAGTAATTGATTGGTCTGAATTTTTCTAAGTTCCTTAGCATGAATTCTGTTTCACAGTTAAGCCTTAGACTCAACTTGTATAAGGCAAATAGACAAAGTATAAAATACTACTTTGGAGACACAAGATAGTTATAATTTTTGAAGAAGTCTCATTTTAGAATTTTAGATGACACAAAAAGAACTAAATATATAAACAATATGTGCCACATGTGAGCAGTATCCACTTAATAAAATATTAGTATGAAGCTAAAATTTCTTACCAAAAGTTGGTAAAAATAGACATTATTGTCTTCAATTTCTTCCTTGAAGAAACTTTAAATCTTTAAGTAAATGACCTATAAGAATTCTTAGTCTGGTCCATGTGATTACATGATCCTATGTACCCAGGGCAACCGGAAATTCTGTAACCTTAGATAGCATGAATTCTGAATGTTAAACATTGCTGTTCAATAAAAAATAACTTATATTAAAATTTCATATTTTCACTTTCATGGTTTTATTTCTAAGTCTGGTTATTTTCACTACAACCTGATTTTCCAGATCAGTGGTGTCTGGCCAATTTATCTACGGGTAAAATAATTAAGTGTTCATATGTCTATACCCAAATGCTCCTCCAGAGCAGCAATTTGCTTAAAGTTGGCAGTGCCTAGTGCTTGGCATGCAACAAGGCTGTCACAAAAAAATGTTTACTGAATAAATGATGAATGAAGGAACAAATAAACTAAAATATTTCTGTAGAGAAAGAAACATGAAATGCTCTAAAATGTCAGTCATGTCAGTAATGTTTATTTTTACAGAAGAATGCTGACTGAAAGTTTTTAACTGTCCCCTGAATTGTGAGACTAAGGCTCACAACAAAGACAAAAATAATGTACAAGCACCACCTATCTTGAAGACGGCCACCAACCAAATGGGGCCAAATCGCCGACCTTGAGTTTACTCAGAGGTTGAATAAGCCCCACCACTCCCAAATCATCACCCAGCCTACATAAGAGAGCAAGGGTACATCAGGAGCACTGGGGGGCAGTTTTTGTCATAGCAGCTTCCTCACTCAAGCCACGTTGCATAGTACCAAGATATTCCATCAAAGACACGTTGTGGTTTCCTGCAAGAAGAGGAGACTGACATCTCACTTTCCAGCTTGACTGAACACTGAACAAAGAACCTTCCAACCCGCTCTGGTGCTGTCAGTGGAGTAGAATTTAGCCTGGTGAAGTGTTCATAGATGACCTGGCATATGTCCCTAGAAGTAGGGGAAAATATATTGGCCTAGAAACTTGTCTACTTCTTATCTAGAGATTTCTGAAGATGGGAGGCTTGGTAGAGCAGCCTGCAGCAGCAGACCTAATAGGGCCACAGAAATAGTATACCTGGGGGGGCGAGGGAGAAGTGGAGAGTACCTCTCACATTTCCCTATCTACCCACTAATTCCCTGAGATCCTAGATAAAGAACACCACTGACTCCCATGGCTCATGTGAGAGAACCAGAGGCTGGGGAAGAAGCAAGGGCTGCTGATCAAACACATCAATGCCCTACCTAGAGAGGGGGAGGAGTTTGAACTTACGGAACAGAGAGGAGATATAGCTACCCATTTCTGAGGAACAGCTCAGTGATAAAGGGAGCCAAGATAACGCTATCATCCCAAGAAAACCACACATTCCAACCACATGAACATCACATTGTCAGAGACATTTTGCAACAGTTAGAACCAGATTATGCCCGACTGAGACCTACTACCTTCAGATAACCACGTTCGTTCAGATGATGACCTCTGCCTCTCTTGTCCTTCCTCCTCTCTCTACAAGAATGAGACCTAGAAGGGGAGAAAGCATGCCAAATGTCTTAGGCCACTTAGGTGGCCTACTCTAAGATGTAGGGTGGGGAAGGATCAAGTAAGACTTAAATCAAATTTGAGGTTACAATTTTAAACTACCCAGACTTTTACTAACCGAAAGTGACCAAAAAGTTGTAGCATTTGTCCAAAGGCATACTTAAGAGACAGAAAAGGGAGATTAGAAAGAGCATGCTTCAAAGTATGTTTTTTTTAAAAAAAGCAATTTCAGATATATCGCCAACGAGTTGTAGCTGCTTAAAAGTTATTTACACCCTGTGGTAGGATGAATGCTCAAAAAACTGCTAACAAAAAACCTGATAGCTAAAACTATTCTTTAAGTTCAAGCATAGACTGATACCTGCACCACACTCCCCCTACCACCACCGCCCCCCACAAAAAAACAGTGAAATTCTACTTATGGTAAATTCTCAGGTGACAGCTGTAATCTGCCTACATCTAAGCTTGGTTCAATATATCCATGGGTAGACAGAGCCAGACTCTGCTCACTGTTCCTGCCCCAGTCACCTTACATTTGGGTTACCCTAGAAATCCATTTTTGGTAATCATCTCTCTTCAAGGGTCTCTTTGGTTGATCTCATGTACTCTTTTCCATGCCAAATATTCCCAAATTCATGGTTCCATTCTGTAGTTTCAACTATCTAATAGATTTATATGTTCTCCAAACACTGAAAACTTTATATATCCACAACATATCTTGCTATTCTCCACACCACACCCAATCTCTAAAATCTGTTCTTCCCTTTTTCTATTCTTTATCTCAAATGATAGCAAAACCATCAGTCTAATTATCTAAATCAGAAACCTTCTTCACTCTAATCCTCTACATAAAACTGATGATCAGATCCAGATGATTCTAAATGATCTAATCTAGATGATTTCTTGAATGTAGACTCTCTTCTCTAATTCTACTATTTTTGCCTTAATCCAATTTTAACAATTTCAACAGTCTTGAATCCAGTTATCCTAGGACTCCAGTTCCTCTCTATGCTTCACTTTGACACCAAAAAACAAGTTTGGTAAGAGTTTTCCCCTCATAAAAATTTTTTATTAGCTATCAATTACTCATAGGATTAGTGCTAAACCTAGAGGCCGCAGCTTGGCAGCCAAAGCCTTTACCACCTAGGTCACTACTGCATCATATCCAATACTAGGCTGTTCAGGAGACATTGCTGCCTTTAGGACCTGTTCTCTGGCCCAGCTGGAATGTGCAAAAAAAGGATTCTGTGTTGCTGGCTAAGCCAACTCAGTCTGCACCCTGCACCTCTGCCTGCCCCATGTCTGTATTCCTACTTTATTCGAATGGTCTTCAGTTTTGCTACTACTCAGAATTTGGGTTCAGTGCTATAACTCATGCATCTCCTCTTTCTCTTGACTGATGGCTTTACTTCTGGCGGAGGCTAACCTCTTTACTAAAGGCTTAGTGATAGTATCATTGTTAAATAGTACAAAGTAAACTCTTAAGTCAGATTTCCTGGGTTCAAATTTTTGCTCTATCACCTACAAGCTAAGAGATTTTGATCACTGAACTTAATCTCTTTGTGCATTAGTTTCTTCTTCTTTTTTTTTTTTTAAAGGATAATAATAGTACCCTCTATAAAGGATCTCCCGCATTGTCAGGGAAGTGCTTTAAAAAGTACACACCATATACTAAGAGCTCAATATGTGTCAGCTGTTGTTTTTACCAATACTTACTAGTTTATTAGCCAAAACAAAAGGATAGGACACCCTCTGAACCATAAAATTATACATGTAGATAAAACTTCACACACCATTTTCAATATAAAGACTGGCTACTTAGAAAAACAAATTCAGATGCTGAAGTTTCCAACTTAAAATAGCCTCCTATCATGAGTCATAGCAAAACGTGGCAAAGCTGCCCAAATTAATAGAAGCCTAATAGTTTAAATATGGAATCAAGAGGAAAAAAAAGTATAAATGACTATAGACAAGGAGGAAATTCTTACAGGTGAGAGCAACTGATATACAATATGGAAAGACACCACAGGTTGACTAATTCTGGAAAATTCTTTTAAAAATGACAACAAAAAAGGTGAATTTCCACATATCGAAAGAGCTGCTACTAAATGATGACTACTAGACACCCAAGGATTACATATAACTTAATAATCTTCTTCACTCAGTTATTTGAAGAATATTTTTTCTAGAAGAATATACCTATAATTTTATAATAAAAGACGGAAAATAGAATTTATTTGCAGACGAGCTATAATTCACTGTTCTGCAAAGCAAGGGGAAATTATCTGTACTTTATTTCTATTGTGCCTTATATAGATATGCTAAGGGGAAAGTCTTTTAATGTTCATAGTCAGAACAAAAATGATTAAATAATAAATGGTCAAAACCAAAAGCAAGGCAATTTCAGGAATTCTGTATCATCACTGAAGTTCCAATGAATTAGACAGTATATTTATTTTCATCAAAGAATATAGGCATTAAAATGACTATTTTAGATCTGTCATTAGCAAAGATAATCCAGAACTCACTACTCGTTCCACTGGACTAGTTAGTACAAGAATATGGCCAATAATTAACTTTCTATATATTTATATATGTGTAGCCTTGGCCAATTAGGTAGTTTCATTTGCATTCTCAAATTAAGATAGAGAGTTAAAAACTAAACTGAAGTTCTGTGGGAATGAAACTTGACACTCTAACCCAGGTTACTGAGCCTTTTATAAATAGTTAATGATAGTATATTGCATATCAAATTTCAACATGCACCATTATTGAATTCATGAAGAAAAAAAGGTTTGTTAAGAACCATGAAAATGTGTCTTCAAAATAAATCAGTAAGGTATCTTTTATCCAAAACACTTTCATCTGCTATGAGAAACAACATTAGTTTGAATGCCCCTATCACTCACTTATCTCCTTAAGATCTGTCTATTGTTCTGGGAAGGTGTTTCAACAACTGATGAACACAATTACAAAACAAGGCTACTTTGGTTTTGAGTCAAGACAACTAGATTCTGGATTTTTTTTTAAAAAAAGTCTATTATTTACTGAAAAGTCTTCCAACATGAAGAATCCAACCTAATGAGGGCTTTCTATTTTTATGAATGAGAGGTACTATGGAAAAGGCTACCAACCTAATGGCAGGAAGGAGGAAAAGGTGTCAGGATTAATTCAAGTAGGCCGACAAATATGATAGGCCCCCAAACAATGATGTGCATACTTCTAACTATGGAAGATAGACATGAGAAGTATGATGGAAGTCAGTTATGGAAATATTTCTGATAGTGAAATACTATGCATACTCAGAAAACCTGAATTAAGTATAAAATTACAAAAATAATTTTAGACTTAAAGAAATTTCATGACAGTTCAAGTACAAAACAACTATTCCATCATCAAAACGGAACGGAACCCGATATATGCATTACTAGTTACCTCAATCAATTTTTAAAACGTTTTTGAAATCTAATGCTTTATTTATTTCAAAAGGTAAACACTGTTGGGATATCAGTCTTAAATTAAAAGATCATAAATTACACTGTTCACTCTTTGATCCTAAATTCCACTATTGGTTAACATCTCTTTTGATGTAATCACCCCAATAGTCCCCAGTGCTTACTGACTAAACATCCAAAATTGGGTTATGAATAGAAAGCCCACATAGTCAAAATAACTTCCTTAGACATCAACATTAGCTACAACATATACTTGGAGTACAATATCTTGTTTTAAAATGTAGAGTAGTCAATTTTTCAATGTAATTTTCTAAATAAATGACATTTTAAAAAGAGCAAACTACTATAAGGAGAGTTTGTGCTTCTTGGAACCCTTTATGTAAGCCATTTTTCTTTTGCCATGTGCTTTAAACATCTTAATAAATTATAACATGCTGACAAGAAACCACATACTGCACCTGTGCTTTCTATCTTAATTAATCCAATAAGTACAGGCCTGCTCACTTAAATTTGTAAGGGAAATGATGATATAATGAGTTTTAACTTAAGGTATTAATTACCTAAATAAGCAGAATTAGCTTAATGTTTCAGTAGACTTTGCCTAGACACAACCACCAAATAAAAATTGCAGAAATTACGGAAGCCTTAAACAGCACCTTTAGGAATAAGAAAGTGAAACACTCATTCTACCTCAGGTAGCCAAGGGGATTAAATTCTACTAAATAAAAACGTTTTAAAAACCAGTGTAGCAGTTCAGAGACACTAAAATCTTTGTTGCCTTTACCACAGAATCAACTAAATCTAGTTTACTTGCCCAGTGACTAAATTATTATTTTCTACTTGTACATAAACACTTATCTTTGAAGCAGGTCACCTTCCTTTCAAGACAAAGGTTATGACTATCTTAAATGCCTCAGCAGACTGATGGTCAAAACCTCATAAAAATTCTACATGGACCTAGACAATCATATGACACAACTGTGCACACGCCATACCATATGTTGGATATGACTGCCAGCAGAGATTTCGTGAGCTGGCAAAGGACTGAAATAGTCAAGAATTCTGCAACTGTTTCAAAGTGCAGGCTTCTCATTAATTTTAATTTCCTGTTGGCTCTACAAGGAATGACTGAGTAGTGAAAGCACAATGTGCCACATACACTTGAGTTCATGCCACATGTACACCTGTAATCATAAACTCTTATCCAAAGCTATCCACTGGAACATTTGGGATTTTGTGTGTTTATTTCTTCTTTACCCTAGAAGAAATAAATCTGAAATATCTATAGTTATCTTTTCATACTTTGTTAATACTCTTGCAAACATCTGGAAATACTTGACAATAATCATTTAATTAATGCAAAGCTAATCGATGACAATATGCTTAAATACTTCACTCAACTGAAGTGGTTTCCTCAGTCCACAGAACTAAGGACTGTAGAGAACAAGCAGTTCTTTGACTAAGGAGTATGCTACAAGGAAAACTATAGCCAATATCTCTTTTAAAACCAGAAACATTACCTGCATTTAAACAGACAAAGCAGATAACATGCTGCTATACTGGTAAAACAAACAAACGAAAAACTGGTAGATGCTGCTGGCTTAAGTTTTTACCTTAAGCTGTCTAGAGGGTCTGTGTTGCTGAGGGCTTACTAAACGGGTGGCCCTGCTGCTCTTTTTCTGGGGCTACTCCAGTTTCTTTATCACTCCTTCACAGCTGCTGGCTATAGAGGAGGGTGAAAAGACCCTGAGAAAGAAACATTTCTCCAGAACAAGTGAAGATTCCTAAAATGTCCATGGGCAGCTCCAGCAGCAGAGCTGGTACTTTCTCTGCCAACCCTTTACTGTTTTCTGCATTTTCCAGCAGTGACTTTTGTTTTGTTTCCCTGTAATCACACTCACTTGCTAATGCAGGCATCAAAGGTAGGACTGTGGAAAAACTAGAAAAGCCTCAGACAACTTTATACTTGGAGAACAAAGTTAGTTTTTTTTCCCTTCTCTGCCACAATTTTGAGACTTTTCTTCAGTGTGGCCCTGGTGGATTCTTGTGTCCCTTAGCTCAAAAGAACACCGCCAACTGAATAAATATTTAAGAATCAGAGTAATTAAGAAACGTTAACTTACAATTCAGGATGAGTCAAAACCAAAAATGGTTGATTTACCTAATTTCTTTTATACTAGTAATTATTGTCAATCCAATTTCTTTCTTTTTTAAAATTTGGAACCAATGTAGTGGGTTAACAGATGGCTTTTGAAATTTTTGTTCTTATTCCAAAATCTTTACGTTACCCAAAATATATCTATTTAAATACGATACTGTAATTTCTGCAAAACACTATCTACATGCTCTCTATTTAACACTAAACAATCTGGATGCTAAGGCTGTTTGGAAATAATTCTAACAAAAACTGAAACATTAGACTAGTGCTATAATAAACAGATTTGCCTTTTACATTTGTTTTAGAAATCTGCATAGGCACATCCTAAACATAACTTTTTTCTGGTAGGGTTAAAAATAATTCAATTAGCCCAAATATATTTTATCTCCTATCTTTCTACGATAATCCCCAATTTGGTGACATCATAAATTCTCTTATCATCTCCTTACATTCAGGAATATAACATGAAACAATCCACAGAAAATCCCAAAGACAAATGCTAACAATTTAAAAGGAAGTACACAAATTCTATTGCATACAGGCTTTAAGACAAGGAATGCTTCCTACCCTGCACATCTGTCTAGCAGGTGCCTTTCTGAATAAGTTTTGTCCTTTAGAAATCTGCTCTGAATACCTCAAAAGACAATAAAGTGTTCTCTTTCATTTCTTTTTTTTTTCTTAGAACCCATTTTCCTCAAGGCAGAAGGATGAAGACTTCTTTGTCCTGAAAATATGGTCAAAGCAACTTTGGCTTATTTTAAGCAACTTCTATCAAACAGACTTAGGAACTACATAAAATACAGTTCTCTTCTAGAAGGCGGCCTCGAGATGCATCGTGAAGAGGGAAGATAAACACACAAACCTTAGTATGCTTTACACTTTAATATTAGAGGCACATTTTTTTAACATTCTGTAACTAACAGATGAGGGAATTAATAAGATCAGATTTCCCTCATTAACAGCTGGTATCTCTGCTTTTAGTCCATTTCCCCATTTTGTGAGAAAAGCAGTCCACCTAATCACTTACACTGTGCTCCACCTATGCTTCTTCTTTTAACTACCCTCTCTTTGCCCCTCTTATACACACTTTTCCTTGTCTTTTGCCATACTCACTACTACTCTTGGCAATTCTTTATTCATCTCCTGGCAATGCTTCCTTTATTCATATCTTATTTATTTCCATTTCCATTCCCCTCAGTGGCGATTACAAACATTTTCCACTTTCCTCAAAGTGATGAGAGGGTTGAGCAGTTCCAGTTGACAGGTGTAATAAATGTTGAGAAAAGAAAAACTATTTTAGTCACTCCATCCCTCCCACAATTCCCTTTTTAAGGCTATCTGCCCCATATAAGTCAAAAATAAATAACTCTGCAAAAATTGGATCCAGTCATATGATCTCTTGATATACCTTTCCTCCTGTGAGAACATTTTCCTTTATTTTATTTTATTTTTTGGTTACTGTCACCATTTATCATTTGGTTCCTCACCTTAACTAATCAAAATAGTACTCTTCAATCTAGTATGTCAGCTATTTCTGTTAATTAATCTTTCCTCCTCATTCTTGTTTTTCATTTCAATTTTATTCCTATATTATTTTAAGCTTGTGCCACATAACCGATATCCCCTACCCTGAGTCTCTTCCTATCAATCCTTCATGCTATCTTCAATATTAATATTCTTAAGATACTTTTCATCATGTCATCCTCCAACTTAAAACCTTCATTTCCATTGTCTATTAAATAAACATTCAGACTCTGTAACCTTGCAAGCTTCCACCCTCTGATCTGGATATACTTTTCCATTTTATCTCTCATATTTTTGCAAATTAACTACCACACACTTGAAGGTTTCTACTTCATTGCCACCCAATATACATTATACTTTCCTACCGCTAAGCTTTTTATTACACATCATTCCTTGTAGTGCCTACCTTCTCTCTTTCTGATATCCATTTATCAATGCTTAGACAAAGTCCTCTTCCATATTATAATTTCGTATACAACTCCAGCCTTCACCAAATCTCCCTCTTATTCAAAACCACATGGCAATGTCTGAGTTACTGTTCTGGATTACAACTTACCACTTCATTAATTCATACCTTGTCTTCTTAATACATCAGTATAACTTATTTTTACCCACAGTGCCTAGCACAATCCAAAGCAGAAAGTAAAATATTTGTTAAATTAGCTTAATGTTTTCTAACAAATTTTGGAATTTCCAGATAGAATGACTACAAAACCTATGAGGGGCTAAAAATGTTTCCAAAAGTTTACTTTCAGGAGTTAGCCACTGGAAAAATAGATTCACAAAACTAAAATGAGTCTAAGACAGACAGTAGAAGGCTACATGTCAAAATTGTGTATATGTGAAAATCAGAAAGTAGAGTACTGCAATGGACATTATCAAAATCATTAATAAACTCTCATTTCCTAAATTCAACATTCTAATTTCTGTTGAGTTTTAATTAACACCCTTTCTATTAGATTGTCTGCAAAGTATACTGTAATAATTCCTTCCATCTCACAGCACCCTTTGCCATGTGAATTTGCTGTTCCTTCCATCATGAGGGGAAATTTATTTCCATATCCTTTGAGTTAGGACTAGACTTCTGACAGATTTTGACAACAGACTATGACAACAGTGACACTGTGCAAATTCTTTCCCCTCTTCTCTTATGCATTTTTTTATGCAATTAACCATTTTCAAGTGTTCAGTTAAGTGGCATTATTTACACTCACACTTTCATACAAGCATCACTACCATCCACTTCTGGAACGATTTTTGTCTTGCAAAACGGAAACTCTGTACCTATTAAACAATAACTCCCTATTTCCTGCCTGTGAGAACCAACATTTTATTTTCCATCTCCATGAATCTGACTATTATAGGTAACTCACATAAGTAGAATCATATAGCATTTGTCCTTTTGTGACCTGGCTTATTTCACTTAGCATAATGTCTTCAGTGCTCATCCATGTTGTAGCATATTGCACAATTTCTTTCCTGAGGCTGAATAATATTCCATTTTATGTATTACAACATTTTTTTTTATCCTTTCATCCATCAATGGACACTTGGGTTACTTCTACCTTTTTGTCATTATGAATAATGCTGCCATGAAAATGGGTGTACAACTATCTCTTTGAGACCCTGCTTTCAATTCTTTGGTACATACCTAGAGGTAGAATTGCTGGATTATATGATAACCCTATATTGGTTTTTTTGAGGAGCCACCATATTGCTTTCCATAGTGACAACAACATACTTCCACCAGCAGGTGCACAAGGAAAGGTTCCAATTTCTCTACATCTTCAGCAACACCTGTTATTTTCTGTGTTTGTTTTTTGATAATAGTCATTTGAATGGGTGTGTAGTATCTAATTGTGGTTTTGATATGCCTTTCTCTAATGATTAATGATAATTATTGAATCTTTTCACGTACTTATTAGCCATGTTTATCTTCTTTGGAAGAATATCTATTTAAGTCATTTGCCCACCCCCCCACCTTTTTTTTTTGAGACAGAGTCTTGCTCTGTCGCCCAGGCTGGAGTGCAATGGCGTGATCTCGGCTCACTGCAACCTCTGTCTCCTGGGTTCAAGTGATTCTCCTGCCTCAGCCTCCCAAGTAGCTGGGATTACAGGCATGTGTCACCACGTCCCAGCTAATTTTGTATTTTTAGTACAGGTGGGGTTTCACCTTGTTGGTCAGGCTGGTCTTGAACTGCTGACCTCAGGTGATCCACCCACCTCAGCCTCCCAAAGTGCTGGGATTACAGGCATGAGCCACCATGCTCAGCCCCTTTGCTCATTTCTGAAATGGATTGTTTGGGGTTTTTTTTTGTTGCTGTTGAGTTGTAGGAGTTCATTATACATTATGAATATTAACCTCTTATCAGATACATGATTTACAAATGTTTTCTCTCATTCCATTGGTGGCCCTCCACTCTGTTGATAGTGTCTTGTGATGAACTCAAGTTTTCCATTTTGATGTAGTCCAATTTATCTATTTTTTTGTAAATTGTTTTTAGTGTCCCAGCCTAGAAATCACTGCCAAATCCAATGCCATGAAGTTTTTCTCATATGTATTTCCTAGTAATTTTTTAGTTTTAGTTCTTACTGTAAGATCTTTGGCCCATTTTGAACTAATTTTTGTATATGGTGTAAAGTAAGACTCCAACTTCATTCTTTTGCATGTGGATATCCAGTTTTCCCAGTACGATTTGTTGATATGCCTCTTCTTTACCCCCACTGAATGGTCTTAGGACCCTTGTCAAAAATCATTTGACCATAGGTGTGAAAAGTTTACTTCTCAGCTCTCTATTCCATTGGTCTACATGTGTCTTTCTGACAGAATCACACTGTTTTGATTTCAATAGCTTGGTAGTAAGTTTTGAAATCAGGAAACATGAGATCTTCAATTTTGTTTTTCTTTTTCAAGATTGTTTTGACTAATTAGGGTCCCTTGAGAATCCATATGAATTTTAGGATGAGTTTCTTCTACTTTTGCAAAAAATATCATTAGGATTTTGACAGAGATAACAATGAATCTGTAGATTGCTTTAGGCAATATAAACATCCTAACAATATTAAAGCTTATGATCTATGAATATGTCTTTTAATATATTGATGTCTAATTTCTTTCACCCATATTTTTGCAGTTTTCAGTGTACAAGTCTTTTACCTACTTGGTTAACATTATTATCAAGTATCTCATTCTTTTTGATGCTATTATCAATGGACACTGTGCAGATCCTAAGCTGACGTCAAGAGGCCTTACAACCTTGTTTTCACCTTCTTGGAAGGCTACTATTGCCATGTAAAAACCCCAGGCTTGCCTGATGAGATCATATGACCTAGCCAATAGTCAGCACAATTGCCAACATATTTGTGAAGTAATTTTAGAGACTGTTCAGCCCCATTCAAGCCAGCAGATGACCGCAGTCACTTAAGAAACCCCAGGTGAGCCCAGCAGAAGACACACTTAGATAAACCTAGACAAACTATTAACCCACAAAATTCTGGTTTTGATGAAAGTAAAATAGTTGTTATTTTAAGCCATTAAATTTTGGGGTGGTAGAAAGATTAACTGAAGCAAAATTAAATCATTTTATTTGCCATTTTTTAACCATGATAATTTATTCATTACTTTGTAGCTCATTTCAAACTGTTTCTCAGAGACCATTAAGATGTATTTCACACTATTCAGCCATAAAAAAGAACAAAATCTTAACTTTTGAAGCAACATGGATGGACCTGGAGGCTATTATCTTAAGTGAAACAGAAACAGCAAAGTCAAATACTGCATGTTCTCATGTATAAGTAGGAGCTAACTAATGTGTACACATGGACACGGAGTGTGGAATAATAGACAATGGAAACTTGGAAGGGTGACACAGCAAGAAGGGAGTCAGGGATGAGAAATTACCTAAAGGGTACAAAGTACATTATTTGGGTAATGGTTACACTAAAAGCCCAGACTTCACCATGATGCACTATATCCATGTAAATTTAAAAAACTGCACTTGTACCCTTAAATTTATGCCAACAAAAAAAAAAGATTTATTCCAACTGACACAAGACAGAACTCTTTGTGGTTAAATACTCTACATTATTCATTATATTCATGAATAATTTAAAGCTTAAATGTCAGCATTCTAAATAATTCATAATTTTAAAAGTAGATAGCTTAAAATGAAATCTTATTAGGACTAAAGACACACTGATTTTATTTTCTAATTGCTTACTATGATATTGAAAAAAATATTGAGTAGACATTGCAATGATGTTTGCAGGCTAACCTGTGAATTATACTGCTAATATTTGCTAGCAATTAGTACTAAATTTACTGGGGACAGATTTTGAAACTTTATTATCTGATTATTTAAAAACTCAATCACAGCACTGAGGAAAAAAGTACTTAAAATATTTATAATTGCAAAGCATTTGGAGTCATGTTGTCTAAGCAAAATGGTTTAATATTACTTAAAAATTCTTAAATTTAAAAAATGTATATATTTACATATATCTAAAATTGTATTTACTTTTTATTAATAAAACTACAAAGGATTATAAAGTTATTTTGTTTGGAAAAAAAAATCTTCTAGAACAATATGGAAAAGTAACATTATTATTTAAAATGTTCTTCAGTAAAAATTTACTCCACAAAATTTTCACTCCATTAAATAACTCATTTTGAGAATTTACTCTCTCAAGTTCTGGAAACAGTTACTTTAAAATAGTTTATCTGTATTTTATGCATTCTTTCAAAGAAGTAAGAAGAACCAGGGTAGAAGAAATAAAGAGATAATGTAACAAAATAGGCGACAAGGCAGTTTTATACGGAAGTTTATATGCTCCTAGGTACAGAATAGGACTATTATTTCTGAGAAAC
>NW_016803103.1:221317-223508 GCF_001698545.2 Rhinopithecus bieti
AAAAAAAAAAGATTTATTCCAACTGACACAAGACAGAACTCTTTGTGGTTAAATACTCTACATTATTCATTATATTCATGAATAATTTAAAGCTTAAATGTCAGCATTCTAAATAATTCATAATTTTTAAAAAGTAGATAGCTTAAAATGAAATCTTATTAGGACTAAAGACACACTGATTTTATTTTTCTAATTGCTTACTATGATATTGAAAAAAATATTGAGTAGACATTGCAATGATGTTTGCAGGCTAACCTGTGAATTATACTGCTAATATTTGCTAGCAATTAGTACTAAATTTACTGGGGACAGATTTTGAAACTTTATTATCTGATTATTTAAAAACTCAATCACAGCACTGAGGAAAAAAGTACTTAAAATATTTATAATTGCAAAGCATTTGGAGTCATGTTGTCTAAGCAAAATGGTTTAATATTACTTAAAAATTCTTAAATTTAAAAAATGTATATATTTACATATATCTAAAATTGTATTTACTTTTATTAATAAAACTACAAAGGATTATAAAGTTATTTTGTTTGGAAAAAAAAATCTTCTAGAACAATATGGAAAAGTAACATTATTATTTAAAATGTTCTTCAGTAAAATTTACTCCACAAAATTTTCACTCCATTAAATAACTCATTTTGAGAATTTACTCTCTCAAGTTCTGGAAACAGTTACTTTAAAATAGTTTATCTGTATTTTATGCATTCTTTCAAAGAAGTAAGAAGAACCAGGGTAGAAGAAATAAAGAGATAATGTAACAAAATAGGCGACAAGGCAGTTTTATACGGAAGTTTATATGCTCCTAGGTACAGAATAGGACTATTATTTCTGAGAAACCAAGTGGAATTAACACTTACTCAAACAGAAACCAACTCATATACTTTCAAAATTGAAGCAAATTCTCAAACTATGTCATAAATACCTTTGAATCATTAATTTTGGCAACTGAGTTTACTGACTGTCAGAAGTATCTCATATTTGCATTATTGAAAACATCTTTTAAAATAGTTGTCATTTTAGTTTTAAGGAGTCCTGAATATTTGTCTAAATTTGAGCTATGATTTATTTAACTATAAAAAAGTATTTTCTGCAAGTACATTTCTATAAGTAAGCTACAGCTTCACAATTCCTCTATCCACGTATATGGCTGTAAAATGAATATTAACATATGGTCTATAATTGTATATACATACACACAGTTCATATACATATGAACTATGCTTCTCAATTTGATGGTAAAATATAGAAGGAGAAAACAAATGGAAGAATTAAAATGTACTTACAAAGTCAAAGTCTCCATCTTGAGGAACTTTCCAGTTATCAGGAAAAACATTTTTGGACAAAGGGAAGGGTTCATGCATGTTCTGATTACAGTTTTCATGACTCTTATTCTTGAAGTCTTGCTTATCAAAGTAGTCCATGAAAGATGGTCTTTGTACTTGTGGTGAGGTTGTATTTCCTTAGGTAAACAAAGAACATAAGGAAGGTATAAGTTCTTACATTTAAGGAAGTATTTTCATTGAAGTATGATTTTTTATGAAGTCATATAATAAATTTGCACTGGTCAGATTCAAGGCCAACATAATTAATTTCATAAAGAACAAAGTGAAATAAGAATTTAAAATACCCAGACCAAATAAAATTAAGCTGATGATTAGGCAAAGGTCTGGTATGTTTAGATTGTAGAAACACTTCAGAAGTTTAGTAGAATCATTATCATAATTTTATTAAAAATCATTTCAGCTGTATTTCAAATTCCTCAAAGAAAGTAAATTTTAAAACTCAAGTGTTTTGGTGGACTTTTTTTCTTTGTATTTAAGCCTGCATTGCTATTGTTATTGTACATTTTCAGCTGTAAGAAATTATGAGGACTTGGCTAGGCATGGTGGCGCATTGCCCATAACCTCAGAACTTTGGGAGGCTAAGGTGGAAGGGATGCTTGAGCCCAGGAGCTCAAGACCAGCCTGAACAACATAGCGAGACTCTGTCTCTATGAAAAATACAAAAAATTAGCCAGGTGTGGTGGCACCTATCTGTAGTCCCAGCCACTTCTGGGGCAGAGGTTGGGAGAGTCACTTGAGCCTGCGAGGTCAAGGCTGCAGTGAGTCATGATTGTGCCACTGCACTTCAGCCTGGGCAACAGAGCAAGACCCTGTTCAAACTAAAAAAAAAAAAAAAATAA
>NW_016803103.1:223666-267684 GCF_001698545.2 Rhinopithecus bieti
TATATACTTTTAAAAAATTAAAAAAGAAATTATAAGGACTTACTCAGTTTCCTCTTATATCTATCGAACTGCTTCCTCAGTCTTTCTGATTCCCTCTGCCCCTGGACGTCCACAGCTTCGCCTGCCAAACTTACATCCATGTCTCCCAACACTACTTCTCTAGCCCAGACCTTGCTCCTAAGTTCCATATCTAACTTTGCTTGCTATTAGACAACTTAATCTGAGGTGAGCTGCCAATTAATTTATCAGTTCTAAAACTAAATTCAAGATCTTTCCCTTCAAACCTACAGCTCCCCCGACATATTCTATCTCCACTAAAGTCAACCTTATTTACTCAATTCCCAAAAATAATAAAGTTGAGAATTAACTCAGATTCCTCCCTTCCCACCACAGCAAACTGATTATTAGGTCTTTTAATTCTACTTCTCAATACAGTTAACCATAACCCCTTTTCTCTACTTATCATTGCAACTGTCTTAGTTTAGCTTCTAAACATTTCTTGCTTAGGCCATTGTAGCAGCCTCCAAACTCGTCTCCTTGCTTCCAATATCACAGTTTTGATTTTAATTTCCATATTGTCAACATGGTGACCTTTCTAAATACAAACCAAAACACGTCATTCTCCTCAGCATCTTTCAATGGCTCTTCATTTTTTATACTGAATGACTAAATAGGAAATAAATATTTGGAATAACTAGATTTTTAATCTGGCTATACTGGTCTTGATCGGTGGTTTTCAAATTGGATTCCTTAAAGCCCCAGGGCTCCAAATAAATGTCCCAGAGACCACCAAGAAGGCATTTCCCATGTAATTCTCCAAATAGAAAGTAAATTACTTTCTTTTTTCTTTTTGAGATGGAGTTTTGCTCGTTGTGCAGGGTGGAGTGCAATGGCATGATCTCAGCTCTCCACAACCTCTGCCTCCTGAGTTTAAGCAATTCTCCTGCCTCAGTCTCCCAAGTAGCTGGGATTACGGGCACATGCCACCATGCCTGGCTAATTTTGTATTTTTAGTAGAGATGGGGTTTCTCCATGTTGGTCAGGTGGTAAACTAGTTTCTTAAAAATTTTTTGTGGGGAGTGCACCTCCCCACAAGGGGCCCTGCTGGGCAACTGTAAGTTACAAAAAGTATTTTTAAAATGTAAAACTGAAATCTTTCCTTCTGTAATTTACACTCATGTTCCAAATAAATTCCTGTTTCATATAATTGTTCCTCAAATATCTGAAGACAGAGGTAATGGCTCCTGTCTTGGCTGTCTATTTTTAATATAAAACATCCCCAGTTCCTTTCATAGGATATATGTTTCAGAGTCATCATCAACTTGTTTACTTGCCTATGGAGACATTCTAGTCTCATTGTTCCTCTAAAAAGACACATAATATTCATAACAGTCATCTGATCAACCTAGATTGCATTTGTGATAGTCCTGGCACAGTTTAAAACTACAGTTACTACTATGACAACTAAGTAACACTGTTAGTTGGGATGAGCTTTAAGGTCATTTTGGTCAAAAGAATGCATGCTAAGACTTATTTTAGTCTTTAAAATATGAGGAAAGCCTAAATCGATGCCTAGTTTATGTGACAAATCAGAGAGTCTGGAATTCTTAAACAAACTTCAAAAAACAAAAGGGTGGGGTGAGGGAGACAGAACTGACAGGTAAGCATCCTATCTCCTCTTTCCTTTCTCCCTACTTTTGGATCTCTATGTGCATTATTTGACAGATTGGGAGCCTAGGTGAGACGGCTTAGGTGAGGATACAAGAGAGAGTGGTAATGGTGATATTTATTCATTAAAAAAATTCTGTCTCATTGCCTTAAAATAAAATGGTTTGCCATATCAAAACGAAGGTTTTATTGACTTCACCTTATGTGTTTTAAAAAAATTTTTTTATAAGATAAAATTTACCATCTTACTTCTGGGTATATATCTGGAATTGAAAGCCAGGTCTTGAAGAGGTATCTGTATCCCCATGTTTATTGCAGCATTATTCATAATAGCTAACACATGGAAGCAAGCCAAGTGCCCATTTGCGGAGGAATGGATAAGCAAAATGCGAGGAAGGAAATTCTGACACATGCTACAACATGGATGAACCTTGAGGACATTATGCTATGTGAAATAAGCTAGTAACAAGAGAACAAAATACTGTATGATTCCACTTATGTCAGGTATTTAGAGTAGTCAACATCATAGAGACAGAAAACAGAATGGTGGTTACTAGGGAATAAGAGGACAGGGAAACGGGGAGTTAGTGTTTCATGGGTACAGAAGTTGAGTTTTACAAGATGAAAAGAATTACGGAAACTGATGGTGGTGATGGCTGCACAACTTCATGGAAGTGCTTAAGATTAATACCACTGAACTAGATAGAGGCATATTTCGCAGTTATTGCAGGTTTGGTTCCAGACCACTGCAATAATGAGAATATTGCAATAATGTAAGTCACATAAATTTTTTGGTTTCCCAGTGCACATAAAAGTTATGTTTGTTTGATTGCTTGCCTTCACAACGTCAATTTTCTTAAAGAAAAAATTTTTTAACTTTTAAGGTCGGGGGTATATGTGCAGGTTTGTTACATAGGTAAACTTGTGTCATGGGGGTTTGTTGCACAGATTATTTCATCACCCAGGTATTAAGCCTAGTACTCATTTGTTGTTTTTTCTGATCCTCTCCCTCCTCCCAGCCTCCACTCTCTGAAAAGCCCCAGTGTATGTTGTTCCCCAGATGTGTCCATGTGTTCTCAACATTTAGCTTCCACTTTTAAGTGTGAACATGCGGTATTTGGTTTTCTAAAAGTTATGTTTAGGAGTGACATCAGAAAGATGGCTGACAAGAGAGGCCTGGTGCTAGTCCATTCTCAACAAAAAAAGACCAAGGCAACAGATAAACAGCTAAGATTTGACTGAAATGTCAGCGGGAGAACCCTGGAGAATAATGAGAGAGTGCAAAGGCACCTGTGCTGCTTAGAAGTCCAGTTTGGGGTGGCTGTAGCGTTTCTTAAATAATACCACAGTGAAGTTTGCTGTATCAGTTAACTCTTCCTTTCACAGAAGAGTTCTCTGTAGCATGAGATGCTGTTTCATAACATTTTACCCACAGCAGAGCGACTTTCAAAATTGTAGTCAATCCTTTCAAACTCTACCACTGCTTTATCAACTAAGTTTATGGAAAATTCGAAGTCCTTTGTTGTCATTTCAACAATGTTCACAGCATCTTCACAAGGAGTAGATTCCATCTCAAGAAACCACTTTCTTTGCTCATCCACAAGAAGTAACTTTTCATCTGTTCAAGTTTAATAATGAGATTGCAGCGATTCAGTCACATCTTCAGGTTGTACTTCCAAGTCTAGTTCTTTCACTAATTCCACCACACTTGCAGTTACTTCCTCCACTGAAGTCTTTAACCCCTTAAAGTCATCCATGATGGTTGGAATGGACTTCTTCCAAACTCCTGTTAATGCTGATCTTTTTACCTCTTCCTATGAATCACAAGTGTTCTTAATAACATGAAGAATGGTGAATCCTTTCCAGAAGGTTTTCAACTTACTTGGCCCAGATCCATCAGAGCAATCACTATTTATGGCAGATATTGCCTTATAAAATGTATTTCTTAATAATAAGACTTGAAAGTCTAAAATACTCCTGGATCTATGGGCTACAAAATGGATGTTGTGTTAGCAGGCATGAAAACAACATTAATTTCCCTGCATACTCCCATCAGAGCCCTTGGGTGACCAGGTGCATTCTCACTGAGCAGTAACAGTCCAAAGATAATCTTTTTTTTTCTCAGCAGTAGGTCTCAACAGTAGGCTTAAAATATTCAGCAAACCATGGTGTAAACAAATGTGCTGCCATCCAGGCTTCATTATTCCATTTACAGAGCATAGGCAGAACAGAATTAGCACAATTTTTAAGGGCCCTAGGATTTTCAAAATGGTAAATGAACATTGGTTTTAACTTAATCTCCACCACCAGCCTGTCCTTTGAAGCTCAGAAGCCAGGCATTGACTTCTCCTTTGTAGCTAGGAAAGTCTTAGATGACATCTTCCAATAGAAGACTGTTTCTTCTATATTGAAATTATGTTGTTTAGTGTAGCCACCTTCATCAATTATCTTAGCTACAACTTCTGGATAACTTGCTGCAGCTTCTACACCAGTACTTGCTGTTTCACTTTGTACTTTTACGGTATGGAGATAGCTTCTTTCCTTAAATGTCACGAACCAACCTATGCTAGCTTCAAACTTTTTTTCTGCAGCTTCCTCACCTCTTTCAGCCTTTACAGAATTGAACAGAATTAGAGCCTTGATCCGGATTAGTCTTTGGCTTAAGGAAATGTTGTGACTGGTTTAATCTTCTATCCACACCACTCAAACTTTCTCCATATCAGAAAGGGAAAGGCTGTTTCACTTTCTTATCATTCATGTGTTCACTACAGTAGAACTTTTAATTTCCTTTAATAACTTTTTCTTTGCATTCACAACTTGGCTGTTTGGTGCAAGAGGCCTAGCTTTCACCCAGTCTCAACTTTCAATATGCCTTCCTCACTAAGTTTAATCATTTCTAGCTTTTGATTTAAAGTGAGAGATGTGTGACTCTTCCTTTCACTTTAGCACATAGAGGCCATTGTAGGGTTATCAATGGGCCTAATTTCACTACTGTGGTGTCTCAAAGAACAGGGAGGTCTGAGGAGAGGGAGAGAAACAGGGTAATGGCCTGCTGGTGGGGCAGTCAGAACACATACTACAACTATCAATTAAATTTGCCATCTTATATAGGCACAGTTTGTTGTGTCCCAAAACAATTACAATAGTAACATCAAAGACCACTGATCACAGATTACTGTAACAGATATAACGATGAAAAGGTTTGAAATATTGTGAAAAGTACCAAACTATGAAACAGAAACACAAAGTGAGCACATAACGTTGGAAAAACAGCGCCAACAGACTTGCTTGACACAAGGTTGCCACAAACCTTCAATATGTAAAAAACAGTGTCTGTGAAGCACAAAAAAGCAAATCGCAATAATGAGGTATGCTTATGTTTAAAAATGGTTAAGATGGTGAATTTTAGGTATATGCATTTTACCGCAATAAAAAAATGTTTTAATTACCATCTTAACCATTTAAAAATGTGCAGTTCAGTAGCATGAGGTATTGTGTGACCAATCTCCAGAACTTTCACCTTGCAAAATGGAGACTCTTGTACCCAATAAACAACTCGCCATTTTTCCCTACCTCTAGCAACCACCATTTTACTTTCTGTTTTTATGAGTCTTACTACTCTGGATACTTCATATAAGTGAAATCCATTAAAGTGTTTTTTTTTTTCTCCTTTTTTTTTTTTTTTATGATTGGCTTATTTCATTTAACATAATGACCTCAAGGTTCATTCATGTTGTGGCATGTGTCAACATTTCCTTCCTTTTCAAGGATAAATAACATTCAATTCTATGCATATACTACATTTTGCTTATCCATTTGTCTGTCAATGAATACTTGGGTTTTTCCACTTTCGTTGAATAATGCTTCTATGAACATGAGTATAGAAATGTATCTCAGAAATCCTGCTAATTATGTGGTTTTGTGTTATTTACTCTTTTTTAAATAACTAAGTTTTTCTCTATGTGATCTTTATTTGCAAGTAATCTTATTTTTTAATACCTATCCAGAGGTCTTTTTCAATTTCTAGTGGGTGTTTTGATGGTTGAGCCTAATCTCTGATTAAATGAACGATTACGATACAATGTAAACATGTGAATTATATAATTATTGGTAAAAGTAATTTTTATTTTTACCCTATGAATATGTTGTATGGATGGATGGGGGGGGGGGCAGACCGACTGATTTGACTGACTGACAGGGTCTCTCCTTCTGTCTCCCAGTCTGGAGTGCAGTGGCATGATCTCTATCCACTGAAGGCTTGACCTCCCGGGCTCAAGCGATCTTCCCATCTCAGCCTCCTGAGTAGCTAAGACTACAGGCATGCACCACCACACTTGGTTAATTTTTGTTTACTTTTTGTAGAGATGAGGTCTTACTATGCTGCCTTGGCTGGTTTCAAACTCCTGGACTCAAGCAATCCTCCCATTTTGGCCTCCCAAAGTGCTGAGATCACAGGTGTGGGCCACCACACCTGGCTGAGTTATGTCTTTTAAATGTGTTTCCATCTTTACTTTTCATTAAGTCATAAGTTCCCTAATGCAGAATTCCAAGTCCTTTACGTAAATAATTTCACAGCTATCTCTATCAATTGGTGTTTTTGACTGTCTACCTAGATATTCAATATCTATGAACAACAGCAGGAGCCATGTTACATGGTTTTTCAATGTTACTTTTGAATTAGTAGAAGCTATATGTATTTCATTACTAGCACTGGTGCACTGCTGGTAACGTATTTGAGAAAGTATTGTGACTACTACAATTATTATTAGGTTGGTGCAAGTAATAATAGAATGATCTATCCCAGTAGAGTCAGAAAGAACCTGATTTTCAGAATATGCATGTATTAGTGGAAAAATAGAAAAAGACTCTCAACACAACTGTTTATCTAAGGACCAGTCCTCTAATTACAGCTTTAGATGGCTAGAAAATAAATGCTACAAGACATCTGGGACCCAAACGGTACCCACTGTAAAGATATTGAGACAGTCTATCAAATTTAAGATAGTATAAAACACCAATATTTGCGGTAAACCTTTAGAATTTAGAACTTAGAACACTCTCATATCTCACATTCAAAGTTCATGAAAATGAAACTCCTTAGGGACAGTTCAGCAAGATAATGGCCAAGGCTGCCTTTAGATTTCCTGTCATAACAGATTTTACAGGAGTGTTAAAAATGAACAAAATATATAGAAGAGAAGGTGTAATATTTTAACAATCAATAAATATGCTAAAAATAAAGACATGGTGTTTATGGTGTTCATCTTCAATTTTGTTCCCTGGAATCAACAACAAAAACAAAAACTGGTTAATCTGATGGGTTACATTACTGACGTTTAGATAGGACACATACATTCCATTAACATTTTCAGCAGATTTTTAGTACCTTTGATTTGTCTGTAGGCTTCATCATTACAAGACATATTTCTCTATATTCAGAATTGAAATTTGGTTCCCATGGTAACCTCTTAAATGAAAATCGAGTCTAGGAATTTAACCTGTTATTCTCCATTTCTGTCCCATTTTGCAAGTTTAAAAAAATTGCAAGTGTAGCTCAACTTACACATATTTTTTTATAAACTAATCAAAGTAGTAAATCAAACCATAGAGCTAGGAGAAGGTAGATAATCCCTTAAAGAAAATCTTTGCTCAATATTCTTTTTGTTTCTTTTTCTTTCTAAAATGAAGATTGATTCTGTAATAGAATTATATATTTAGTTGTAAGTTCTGTTTTCATCAAGAAGTCTTAAAATGTGTCACACACATAAATACATCTGAAAACTTTAACATTCAGTATTATATAATAAGGGTTATCAAGTTTGTCAAGGAAAGTCAGAATCAGGGAGGAGAGGAAAAATGGTTTCTTTAGAAACGAACTGCTGGAAAAGTAAGAAACTCCTAAACCACCATTATCAACTGTATTTGATAATGAATAGAAAGGTTTCACTGAAGCGTATTTCTAGATAGCATTCTATAAAAAGTAAATTTAGTATTTGTAGGTACTTTGGTAAAAATGAAACAAAACAATAGAAACTACAAAAAGCATGCATTGTGGCACTACTAATTCAGTGAAGACAGCAGCCCTCTGTGACCTATGTTCCTCCCCAGATCATCTTCCTCTCTCCACACCAAGCCAGGACCACATTGCTTTCATTAATTTTTTTTTTTTTTCATCCAGCACTGGCTTCACTGCTGAGGCTCTCATTATGGTCTTCTTTGTGTTCTCCTCAACTAGGAGATAAGGAACTCTTCATCCCAGAATCTTTACAAACTCCCCAGTACTGTAATAAACAGGGTTCTCTTGATATACCACTGACTCTTACTTCAGACCTCTGTATCTGAGAAAATTCACCCAAACCATTATTGGAGCAAATTAAAAACTAATATTTTCCTACCAGAAACTAACATTTATAGAGTACCTATTCTAATATGACCTACATACTAAGAGTAGCAGCATACACTGGGAAGGAGAAGGAGAAAAATCAAATCTCAGAAGTTGTTTTTTTCACTACAAAGAATAAAGTGGGGGGAATTTTAATCTTCTATAAAAACCTTCAAAACAGAAAGATGGGCTGACCAGGCATTTCCTATAAAGATGAGGAGAGTAAGAAAAAGGCTGAAGGAAAGACAGTGTTCTTTTCTGCAATGAGTCAGAGAAGAAACAGTTTGATTAGAGAGAAGTGGTAGCAACAGAAAGGGGAGAAGCAGACTTCTCCTTGGTGCTGATTAAATAAAGAAAGGAAATTACTAGGAAATTTCATTCCAGGAATCTACTCTTCTAACCCCAACAGTCTTGTGCGTGCTCCTGACAACATCTCAATCAGGAGCTTCTAACTGAAGTCACATGAGCCACCATTAATGTCGTAGTGTCTTGAAGTGAAAAATGTGCCTCCCTAATATCTATAATTCCTAGCTTCCTGCCTACGGGTGAGAAAGTATCTATCTTGTTGGAAAAAGTGGCCATGTAATACAATTCTGGCTAATGACACATAAAAGTAATGGTTTAGGCCAGGTATGGTGGCTCATACCTCTAATCCCAGCATTTTGGGAGGCTGAGGCAGGAGGATTGCTTGAGGCCAGGAGTTTGAAGCTGCAATAAGCTATGGGCTATGATCACACCACCATTTCCACTCTAGATGACAAAGTAAGACCCTTCTCTTAAAAAAAAAAAAAAAATCAAGTAAGGGTTTCTAGGAAAGCTCTGTTTTCTTGATACAGGCACAATCCTTTCTGTTTTTTGCTCTTTTCTACTGCCTGGAATGCAGACTTGATGTCTAGAGATCCTGCATTTATTTTGCAGGCAGAAGAACAAGCATAATACCCTAAAGATGGTGTCACAGAAAGGATTTCTAATGACATCATGAACTCACTCTGCCAGTGCTGGATACTCTGCTTCTGGATTTCTCGTTAAATGAGAAAAGAAATTAATCTTATTTTGTTTAAACCACTGTTATTTGGGTTTATTGGTACATACAGTCAAATTCAGTCCTTAACTGATACATTTCTATTCCCAAATGGAGGATGTAGGGAGAAGCAGAAGAAGCAGCGATCTTCAGTTTTACTGCAGAAACATCCCAATTTCAAACTTGAAGTCCACTATTATACAGAGTAGTTTAAATATCAGTACGTTTCAGATACATTATAGTTTTAAAGGTTTTTTTACAGGTTGACCTAAAAAACCTATGGCAAAATGCCTTTTGGCTTCCATACTCAAAAATTTAAAAAATAACCCATTCCTAAGATAAAATAAACATTCTTACAGAGAGTTAACAAAAGTTTAAAAGCAACTTAAATAAAAGAAGGAATCTATTCTGTTAGATTTTCTTTCTGGATGATTTGATAAGATACTATTAACCAAGATATGTTTACACTTAATTTTTTATTCAAACGTATGTGCTTACACTTCTAAATATTTTCCATTGCTTAATTTAAAACCTAGCATTAACATTTAGAGTATCTCTTTGTCATACACATAAAAGATTAAAAAACAATTTTAAAATAATTTTAAAGAGGAAAACAGGTTAGGTTTGTTTTAAAAGTTAACGGGAGGGGGCAGCTGCAATTGCCCAGTAATGTTTAACGACACAATATGAAACACATGCCACAATGTGGAGCTGAGTCTCCAGGGAGATACATGTTCACAGAAGTGGGACAGAGAGGATGATGTTTCTGACTTACGACTTATCAAAAAAAAAAAAAAATACTAGGCTCTTCAATGAGAAAATAAAGCAGGAAATCTCAAGACAGTAACCACTGTCATATGTGATGTGGTTGCTACGGCAAATACTTTTTTTAAGCACAGAAAGAATAATCACATAAAATTGACATCAATTTCTCCAGCTGCAGCTGAATTCTGATCCCCAGCTTAAAAAAAACATTTTATTTTAACAATAATTTTAATGTTCAGAATTACCTAGTTCCTCAATTTTGGCCCCAATTCCTTCAACTAGTTGCTTATGGAACTAAAAGCCTATTAGCAACAAAGAATAAGGTAATTATCATTCATTCTCTTTGTGGATAAGAAATTTTAAAGAAAAAGGTTGCTTTTCATCTCCTTCATGCATCCCCAAAACATTAACAAGTAAATCAAATTGTGAGGAATATAATACCATAGAAAATATGTCAGTCCACCCACAATTATTCATTAAGTTTCCTAATTTGCACATCTTCTAAACAAAAGTCCTCATAAAAATGTAAATATATAAAGTAATATTTAAAAATACTTTAACAAAAAATTTAATTTTTAACTTCTTACCATGATTATGACAAAGATATTCAAGTTTAGAGAATAAAATAACAATCATGACTTTAGCAAAGTATGTGTCAACATCAAAGAGATTTATAAAGATTACCTAATTTGTTCTTCTAAAAATATTTTAAGATGTGGGTGGTTCCACCTCATTAATGACCTTGGAAATGTGTCCTTTAATTTGTTGCCAAGAGTATAGTGAATACATATAAAAACCAGGATGTTAACACAGAAGCTACTGACATCAGTTTTTTTCTGAACTTCACCATACTGTATTTTAAAACAAAGAAGGATAAACATAACATGGAGAAGTTCCACAGACTATTCATAAGAGATTAAAAAGCTTAGAAAATAATACCTGCACAAAGGTTAAAGAGACTGAAATTATTCAGCTAAGAAAAGTCAAGTCTGAGGAAGAACTTAGTAAGTATCCAAGTATTTATGAAGGGTTCTTTGCACAGAAAATAATGACCAGCTGTTTTCAATCTCCAATGAAGGCAGAATAGAAGGAAACAAAAATTGAAGCCCAAGATTTTAGTTAAGTAAAAGGATTTCCTGTGCAAGTAATGAATATTGTAATGGTCACTGTGTGTATCTATGAAAATGCTTTCTTCAAAGGCCTATACAGGAAAGAGATTTTCATTTGTACAGGGAAGACTAATATTTACATCCTTGTGTGTGTTCTGTGCTAAAAAAGAGGTATCCTACAACCAAAATACATACACCAGCAGGTCTGAGCTGGGTTATACTTTGTTAAACATCCCACGGACCAAGAGCACACAGAAGAGTAGACTATACTCAGTGCCCACAGGGAACTCCAAACCACTGCAGCCACACCTTACCTGGCTTCCTCGTACTTTTGTAAAGGAAAATGAACGATTTCTAGTTGCCCAGAAATACGATGAGTATTTGCAAGAGGGACCTGTAGTTCATTGCTGTCACCTTTATTGTCATATCCCAGGCAACATTAACCTCCTAAGTTAAAGAGGAATGCAACAGTGTTTCATAAAAGCATGATAAGTGGGAAAGTAATTCCCCTACACATTCTCCTACCCTTGCCAATTATTTCTTGGCATCTAAAATTCCATCCTTAGTGATTTACTCCTTTGGCTCAAGGCTGTATGATTCTGGGTGAAAATGTATTTCATGAACATTAGGAACATTATTAGGCATTTTATTCCTGTGTATCTGGTCTTTTTCCAAAACAGATTTTGGGGGAAAAAAGGAAGGAAGGAAAGGATATGAGAACTGAGAGAAAGATATTACTAAGCAAAGAATACGGCATGGAAGTAGATGTTCAGAACAAAACAAATTGCCTCACACTTCACAATTTTGTCTAGGAACAATGGATGAACCAGGGAGCAGAGTCAGCCTTCCTTTCTTGGTATCTCTCCTAAACTGCCGCTGAATATCTAGTATCTGTTTCCAGAGTAACTCCTAAAAAGCTAAAGCAGAACTTCATTTGCTTTCTCCTACTATTTAAGTAAAACTGCATATATGTGCTGTCCAAAATAAACTCTGAAATTCTCAAAATCAATAAATACTATAGGCATATACAGGTAAGACATTGTTAAAATGTATATTTAGTAAATATTATTTAACCCAGTATTTAAGAAATGATAAATATTTATGAAAGGTTAATATAAGTAAATTATATACAACCTAAACATAACTGGTGATTTCTCCACCCATTCTTTTTTTGTTTTTCTGAGACAGTCTTGCTCTGTCACCCAGGCTGGAATGCAGTGGCACGATCTCGGCTCACTGCAGCCTCTGCCTCCTGGGTTCCAGCGATTCTCCTGCCTCAGCCTCCTGGGTAGCTGGGATTACAGGTACATGCCACCATGCCCGGCTAATTTTTGTATTTTTAGTAGAGATGGGGTTTCACTATGTTGGCCAGGCTGGTCTCGAACTTCTGACCTTATCTGCCTTGGCTTCCGAAAGTGCTGGGATTATAGGTGTGAGCCACGGCGCCCGACCTCGCTACCCATTCTTTTTATATTTTTTGAGATGGAGTTTTGCTCTTGTTGCCCAGGCTGGAGTGCAATGGTGCAATCTCCAGCTCACTGCAACCTCCGCCTCCTAGGTTCAAGCAATTCTCCTGCCTCAGCCTCCCGAGCAGCTGCGATTATAGGCCACCACACCCAGCTAATTTTGTATTTTTAGTACAGACAGGGTTTCTCCATGTTGGTCAGGGTGGTCTCGAACTCCCAACCTCGGGTGATCCACCTGCCTCAGCCTCCCAAAGTGCTGGGATTACAGGCATGAGCACCACGCCTGGCCTCCCCACCCATTCTTAACACAACATGGTCTCCACCTACATCACCATCCAGCTGCCTCTCTGTTCAACATGCTCCAGTGTATCTCCAGCCTTCTTAAATATTCCCGTAAGTTCTAAACACAATATTCCAGATGAGTTCCAGCTCCCAGCTCCGAGAGCAGAGGGAAGCTGTTTATTTCCTTGTTCTAAAAAGTGGTTATCTGTCCTAGCTGCCCCTCAGAAGCTCTTGTAGAGTTTTTAAATTTTAAAAAATATATTTTAAAAGCAGAGATGCCCAAACCCTGCTCCAGTCTTCAGACCAGTATCTCTGAAGACTGACTGTTACAAATACTTGTAAGGCTAGTTATTTGGACCCAAGACCAGGGTTTATCTTGTAAATCAAGCCCACTGCTCCAGCCTGTGGTGATCTTTTAGGATCCTCATTCTATCCTATAACATATTTTTATTTTGTTCCACTTCACGTTATTTGCAATTCTGATGGACCTTCACCTTATAGCTTCACCCAAGTTTCTATGAAAAATTTTGAGCTAGCCAGGGCTTGAGGCCGAGGTTCTGTATCACAAAATGAGAAATCTTCTGGTAAACGATTTATTATTTAACACTGTAGTCGACCGAAATTTAGCAACCACTGCCATGTGCCTCTGGTGAGCCTTTGTATCATAGAGGCTAGAGAGGTGAGCACCACATTTCTCAGAATTCCTTGCAACTAGAGTTCTGGGTAAGTGCACTCTTTCACAACTGTGGGGTGGAAAAAACAAACAGAAGCTATGTGTCTGCTAGTTTAGTTATTTCCTTCTTGCAAGCCCTGTCATGGAGACTTGATTATTTACAGCAGCATTCTAGCATCTAGTCACCAGTTTCACAGGTACTGAGGAGTGGTTGCAGTAATATTTAGTAGCTTTCTAATCCCTAAATAGCAATGATGGTTTATTTCAATCTGTATTACTGAACTCAACAGTGCCAGTGGCAGCCTCTGGATTGCTATTCCTCATTGTGGCAGTAGTAGTTGTTCCTTATATGCTCACTTTTGTGGTGGTGTGGGAGTCACTCCTGAAGCCTATGCTACACAGTCTTCTCCTCTAGCCTTCCACTGATTTTCTTAACATCTACATCTCTAATATGGCTTGGCTCTATGTCCCCACCTAAATCTCACGCTGAATTTTAATTCCCAATGCTGGAGGGGGGTCTGGTGGAGATGACTGGATCATGGGGGTGGTTTCTAATGGTTTAGCACCATCTCCCTAGTACTGTCTCGTGGTTGAGTTCTCACAAGATCTGGTTGTTTAAAAGGGTATAGCACCAACCCCTTTGCTCTTTCTCCTGTTCAGCCACGTAGGACGTGCCAGCTTCCCCTTCCCCTTCTACCATGATTGTAGGTTTCCTGAGGCCTCCCCAGCCACGCTTCCTGTACAGGCTGCAGAACCATGAGCAAATTATACCCCTTTTCTTTATATATTACCCAGTCTCACGCAGTTCTTTAAAGCAATATGAGAACACATGAATACAAACTCTGACTTACATTTCTTTGTGTGTGGAATACCTAGAGTAGTTTCTGTTTCTTCCAGTAAACTCTCACTGATATAAGCACATTTGAGTATAACTGTTGCACTCTCATAACAGGACCACCAGCTAGGTCACACTACATAATGTCTACAAGGATATCATGAAAGACCTTGTTAAATACTTTTCTAATATCCTAAGATACAATATTCAAACTCTGCATTTTCTCTGACCTTGAAGTTTAGCAATGCTGTCAAAAAAGTAAATTATATTATTCTGATATGATTTCTTCTCAGGAATCTATGCTGACTTATAAGGATCCTGATCTTTCCTAAAGGACTCTTAAATGTTCTAGAATCCTGCCCAAGAATGACATTGAGCTCACTGGCCCCAGAACAGTGATGTGATTCTAGTATCAACCCTGTGTCTATATACTGGTTCCAGTATATTGCTTACTTGCTATGAAAATCTTGGACAACATTCCCAAGTCTCAGTTTCCTTAGTGCTAAATGGTAGTGAAATGCTATTTTACAGGATCCTTGTGAGGAGTAAATAAGATAACGCATACAAAGTCCTGAGCACAGTGTTCGGCCTGCAGTAGGAGCTCAATTAATAACAGCTATAACCTGAGAAATTCACCTTTTTCTCCCTTTCCAAAAATAAAATAAAATAAAATGTAAATGTACTCTTTTATACTTCCACGACACTCTACTCATTTTCTCAAAGAGACGTCAAATTTCACAAATAGTGGAAAACAGTTCTTTCATTTCAAGTCATATCAATAGATATTATCAAACATACTCTTGGTCAGGAGGTGCCAAGTGCACTAAGTACTTCTCTAGCATTTGCTTATCTTGCCATTCAAACCCCTCTTAATCATGTTGATGCTATTCAGTTCATTTTGGAGATCATCACTATCTATAGAAGCCCCATTGGCTAGCTTACTGAAAAAAGAGAGATGGAGCAAGGTCTTGGAGGAGGCAGGAAAAGGTGGAGGTAAGAATTTGCCGTGGGAAGAACAGAGCTGCTCGACAGCTCACCATCTCCAGTCCCAGGAAGATACGGTCTTTCTCACTGCATGGGAAGCAAGGCTGGCAATGCCTGGGGCTTCCCAGATGCTCCCTCTTATCAAGTTGTTGGAAGGACAAATTAATAGGATGGATAGATGAATATTATCCTTTATTGATCATCAACTATATTTAAAACACTGCTAGGCTTGTTTTGAATTTACATAATACACACACCTGCACACATATACACAACAGAGAGACAAAACATATCACTGAAACTCAGACAGAATTAAGTAACACAATTAATGATTTGGCTTCACATCCCGTGCTCTTTACTATACCACACCATTTGTTCAGAAAACATTTCATGAACTCTTACCAAGTGCTAGGTATTGTATTAGGTATAAAAAATACAGTGGGGAATGAACAAAAAGCACATGCTCACAATAAAGCATGACAGTGCTGTAAGAGTGAAAGCTTGGGGTGAGATGGGAGCCTATTAGAGGGGCACTTATTCCTAACCTGAAGTTGACAGAGGAAGCAACCTCTTAACTGAGCCTGAGTGGATGAATGTGATTTAGCAAAAGAAGGATAAATCCCACAGAAGGATTTGGGCATTGCAAGAGGCCAAAGGTGAAAAAGCTCTGTAAGAGCTGAGAAGCTGGAAGAAGGATGAAGAGGGAATAGAAAGGTAAGTAGTAACCAGAGCATATACTGCTTCTTAACTGGTGTTGAGCTTTAGCCTATAAACAATTGGTAGTCACTGGGAGGTCATAAGCAGAAGAAAAATGTGCTAAAATCTGTATGGTGGGCAGGGAATGAAGATTGGAGGCAGAGGATCAGCTTAGAAGCCTCACAAGTGAGAAACTATGAGGACTTTCACTAAAGAAATCCAAGCCGAGATCATGAGAAGAGGAGAGGGATATTTAGAGGGCAGAACTGATGAGATGTTACTTCCATGAAGGGTGAAGGAAGAAAAGGAAATTAAGAATGACTCAATTTTTTAACCTTATTCCAAAGACCACATTTAAAACACCTATACAACTTCTCTAGGTACTCGCATTATAACATTTCATTTTTTTTCTATAAAGTAGGGAGCAAGGTCATCTACTGAAACTGAGATGGGAGGTAGCAAGAAGAGATGTAGTGAAGATCTAAACTAGCCACTCTGTAGAATGAGGAATTGCTGAACCGAGAAACACAGGCTTCCAGGAAAGTTCTGAGGGCCCAAATGGGGCAGAAGGTCTTGATCTGGTAGCCCTCATCTGTACAGATGGAAGATTATCCTCAGCAGCACTCAATAGCCAGGGTAAAGATGCAGAGAAGATGAACACAGAGACTGGACCATATCAAAGTTTTCCAGGAGAGGCAGAAAAGACAAGATATTAGGGCAGAGGAGTTTAGAATATAAGAGAGTGGCAGAAGCAATGAAATATAGCCTCTAAGAGGAGTTTAGAATATAAGAGAGTGGCAGAAGCAACGAAATATAGTCTCTAAGCTGGATATAGAAGTGAAGGGAGGATGTGCTAATAAAAAGAAAGCAGACTAGGAACTAGGGTCAGGGAACTAGAGGGCTCTCATGACAGCATTTCCCAAAATGTGTTTCTCAGATACTTATTACACAGGATGTTAATCACTGACAAGTTCCTCATTAAAAGCTTTTCATGGTCAAATAAGTGAAGGAAAGCTTGGGTAATGTAATTTTTAAACTTTCCTTCCTGTACTATTTGCATTTAATAAGTTAATAATATATACCGTAGTTCTGTAATAATTTATCTCTAGGATAAATATGCATTTCCCAAATACTTCTGATTATTGTATATTATTTATCTATATTTATCAGAGAATTTCACCGAATGGGTATCTTAAGGAACACATTTTCAGAAGGTGTGCTCTATGAAATGAGAAGTAGGGATGGTAGAACACTTGAAAAGAAAGTAGCTTACTAAGGCAGGAGGTTTACCTGAAAGTTCTCTTAGCTTCCAGAGCTATGTATCTTTAGTTCTACTATAACACACATACACACACACACACACAGCTTGACTCTGACTCTACTGTAATTAGTATTCATTCATGAAACCAATATTCCAAGAGCATGTACTATTATGTGGCAGAGGAGATTTATACAGCATTCTTACCAGGACAAACTTCATAACTTATCTGGGGAAAAAACAGAAACACACAAGAAAAATGAAAACCTGGCTGGAAAGTATGGCTCTTCCTCAGATACCCATAAGATATAGTTTCCCTCCAGGGCAACTAGTGCTACCAATATAGCCACAGCTCTGTAAGATCAGAAAGTTCCTCCATAAAAACAGAACTAAGATGAGTAGAACTGAGCTGAACAAACGAAAAAGCTCCAGTCTTGTCTTTGCTGAAGCTACTACTCTCCCAGAGTCATTCATGATGAAATAATCTCTCCTACCCCATCAATCTGATGACACAGATTCTTGACCTGGTTCTAATCTACTCCAGGATAAGAAATCCTACAAGTTGATTTTCTTAAATGACAACCAACCTGCTTAAACCCAGTGTCAACCATTCAGAATTCCAACTGTCACAGACTAGTATGGATAAAGCATAATCCGTAAGGAAGAAGTAGAGATCCACATGTAAATACTGGCTAGTGCCAGATTGTGAAGGATCTTGGTGACACAGCTGAAGCCTGGACATTCCTTGGGGAATGAGGAGGCCTTATGGATATATGAATAGGAAGACCGGGAGCGGGAGGGTAAAAGTGATGCCATCATTGTTAAAAATAGGTTTAGAAAGTTATTCTTAGGGTCCATGTCCATTTTCAAAAAGTCAGATCAAATTTTAAAACATTTTTTGTCATTTTTCTCCGTTTCCCGTCAAAGGGTCTGTGGGTAATTTTCCTTCCTAGAGGTAAGGAAAATAGGCCCATAATTTCTAGCTTCATGGTTAAAGGTATAAAAGAGAAAGTGTAAACATAATTTAAACTGACAAGGATGTTAAATCAGGCAACTCACTTGAAACTCCAATGGGAAAAGAGATGAAAATCAAAATCTTCAGTACATATTGTAGAGATTTTAGAAAACAAAATAATATACTGCTATCATCTTATGAGGGAACAAAAACGCTATAGACACATTAGCAAATGTGGCTTTGACTGATGTGACATAAGCTGAGACCTCATACCAACTAATTTAAGAAGTTTTAAAGATTTAGATTATGAGAAAAACAAAACTACAATAATTATGTGGTTTCAGAAAAAGTTAAGTCTTCCCTCAGTAACTTCTTCACATTCTTTACTACTACCATACTACAATATGACAATCTCTAGGGGTTATACTAACATCACTTGATTAGAATTTTGGAAACAATGAAGTCCCACATTACAGAATGATGTCTAACTTGCAGAAACAAAAAACACAGAAAGTTGGCTCATGGGATTTAAAACTCGCCGAGGTCCATAAAACAACTGCAGTTATAAAAACCACTATCTGCTCAACTTCAAAATGGGCTTTCAATAAAACCTCTGTGACAAAAAGTCATACCTATATATTCAGTTACAACAAAATTATAACATATATTGATTTTTGTGGATGTCAAACCTAAAAGTCATACACAAATTGTGTAGAAATCTGTGGTGTAATTTTAAAGTATGATGTTGGAAACATCATCATTGCTCTCTCTTCTTTGAAACATAATACACTGCAATCCAAATGAATTCAATTCTATAAAGACTCATTTTTCTTAACTACTATATATATGCTGATGTTCAACTATATGACTGCATGAAAAGTTGTTTATGCAGCTTCATGAGGAGCTCAGTAACTCCCTAAAGATACAAGACAGCACTCATGATCTAACTGATCTGTTAAGAATCATAAGATTTGAGTTAAAAAATTGTATCAGCTTATGGAAAACTGATATTACATGTGGATGAAAAATGTGTTAACTGTTTTACCACAGAATCTTTGTGATCCACTTGTACCCTAACACTGGCTGGTTCTGGAGGCCACAAGACCATCCTCTGCAGTGTAGTGAGGCACATTACGGATGCAGAAAACTTACTCTAGTCAGATGCCCCGCTAGGAATTTCAGGAAATCCAAGATTTAGGCTGCTTTCTGGGAAAAAGGCTCAGAAGACCCACCAATGGCAGGAGATAGAAAATTCATACTCCACCCGCAGGATTATGGCAACATAGCAATCTATTTACATTTTGTGCTTCATGATCTCTCTATCCAAAGTACATATGCAACCATAATGGGCTACACAGAACTAGGAAATGTGAAGAAAGCAGCAGTACTGAGCCACGTGACTTGAAGCTATGGGTCAAACTTCACAGGAGGAGTAGCAAAAAGAAAAGGGTGGGCAAAAAGGAAATGGAAGTATCTGAGAGAAAATTCTGGTACCCATTTTGCAGTACCAGCAAATTACTTGAATATTTACAGTCTTCTAGGTTCTACAATGCTAGAAGTCATGTAATTCTGCTTTTCTACCATTGAGAGGCAATACTCTTCAGTGGAAAGCAGCCTAGTGCTTGCTTAGACTTTGACACTAACCACACAGGACTAGGGTAGGACCAGGACAGGAAGAAAAAGGTCAGTTGGTGCTAAGAGAAAATTTGTTTTTGCCTATAATTGTGAAATCACAATGACCTACAATGTTAACTGCACTATCTTAAAAAACTATTTTTAAAAAAGAGAAGTGCTGGTCTGTGAAAGCATTCCTATTGTCATCACTCTGTAAGCAACAGAGGTCAGAGAGAAAGTTTGATCATCATTTTAGCCACTGCAGCACCCCCAGCACTGTGCCTCACATATGATAAGCAGCAGTAAATATTCATGGAACTGAATCTTCTGTATTAGCATCCCTGTCTCTTAATCCTTCTTTCTAGTGTTTCTTATTTTCCCACCTTATGTCTTCCCATAGCTTGCACTGCTCTGTCGTTGTGGTTTAACTGATAATTTGGACAACACAAAATAATAGTCTGTTGAATTTATTGGAAGATAATTTTAGGTTCACTTTTTTTAATTGGAAAAGTAAATGTTAGGAACATTATCTTTTTCACTCTAAAATACTTTGCAAATTAAGCTGTGGGTTAGCAACCTTCAACAGAAAAAAGTTCCATATCTCTAAGTTGAAGATGTGTTGCTTTCTGCTATATTAAAATACAATTTTAAAAAGCTGACTTGTGCCATACTCTTTTTTATTGTTACATAAATCTAAGAGACAAAATTTTCCACAATTGGCTATAAAAAGTAACACAGAACTAGCTTGGTTCCTATAAAAGTAACCTTTCAAATTAGAAAACAAATATTCAATGTAAAAAAGTCACATACTTTTCATAGTTCCATCTTCTTCTTCCTCATCCTCACTGTTTATCACCATGGTCCCCAAGTCGGATTCCAACATGGTGCTATTATGTTCAATCATGGTCTGGGCCCCTTCACTCATCGTGCTTGTGGCCCGCATGGTGCCCACACTCTCCACACTAGTCTTCACCATGGTGTGGGAATCCAGCTCATCTTCATCCTGCAAGCAAAATACTGCAATGAGGGAAGACTTTTCTGTGACAGCTGGATTTAATTCTTAACAAGAGAATGAATATATTATAGTTTTAATACTTATAAAAATACGATTAGTACTGATTTTAATATAGACATACATACAAATATTATTTTAAGAGCAAAAATTATTCAAAATAACCTAAAGCTTTAGGTAATTAAAGATCAAGCAACAGATACTGATGAAGCAGAAGGCTGCTAGTTGCTTTTAAAATAAGGATTAAGAAAGTGAACTATCAACAAATGCATAACAAAGAATACAGTGATGAAAACAACTAAATATATAAAAGAGAGTACCTTTAAGACAGAACACATTGACACTTTGTATTATAACGAGCATAATGATGTCTATAACCTTGTACAAGAGCCATTAGTTTTTTCTTTTAAATTATGGCAAAATATACAAATACATATACATAAAATTCACCATTTTAACAATTTTTAAGTGTACAGTTCTATAGCACTAAGAATGTTCACAGTGTTGTGCAACCACCACCATTATACATTTACAGAACTCTTCATCCCCCCTTTCCCCAGTCCTGGCAACCTCTATTGTACCTACATGAGGTATCCAGAATAGGCAAATTCATGAGTACTATTATAGTACTAGATACCTCATGTAAGTGGAATCATACAATATACTTCACTGAGCATAATGCATTCAAGATTCAGGTATATTGTGGTATGTTGTGTAATTTCATTCCGTTTTAAGGCTGAATGATACTCCACTGTATGAATACACCACATTTTGTTTTCCTATTTACCTGTTGATGGCTATTTGGATTGTTGACACCTTTGTCTACTGTGAATAGTGCTAATGTGAACACTGACCTACAAGTATCTGTTTGAATCCCTATTTTCAGTTTGGTTGGGTATTTACCTAGAAGTACAATTGCTGGATCACATGGTAACTTCATATTTAATTTTTTGAGTGCCCAAACTGTTTTCCACAGTGGCTATACCATTTTACATTCCCACCAGCAATGCACAGGATTCCAACTTCTCTATGTCCTTGACAACACTTGTCATTTTCCTTTTCTAAAAAGTAACAGCCATCCTAATGAACATGAAGTGTTATCACATTGTAGTTTGATTTGCATTTCCCTAATGACTAGTGATGTTGAGCAATCTTTTCGCATGCTTATCAGCCATTTGTATATCTTCTTTGGAGAAATATCCATTTACCCATTTTAAAATGGGTTGTTTGGTTTTTCTGTTGTTATTACAAATTCTGGATATTAATTCCTTACCAGAGATATAATTTGCAAATATTTTCTCCCATTTTGTGTGCTTTTTACTTCATTTATAGCATCTTTTGATGTAAGTTTTTAGTTTTGATGAAGTCTGATTTATCAGTTTTTTTTCTTTTGTTGCCTATGCTTTTGTTGTCAAATCCCAGCTTTTGAATGTTTCACAGAAGAATTGAGTCAGTAATATAAGTACAAATTAAAAGTGCTCTTTAAAACATTCACCAAAGATATACTGGAATAGGGTCACGAAAATAAACTAACAAATCCTGTCTGAAAGACCAACTGATAATCCCAGTGCTCTCGGAGGTCAGGGCAGAAGGCCAGGAGTTTGAGACCAGCCTAGGCAATACAGCAAGACCCTGTCTCCATAAAAAATTTAAAAATTAGCTGAACATGGTGGTGTGCCTGTAGTCCTAGCTACTTGATGGGCTGAGGCTGGAGGATTGCCTGAGCTCAAGAGTTTGAGGCTGCAGTGAGCTATGATGGTGCCACTGCCCTTCAGCCTGGGTGACACAGCAAGACCCCATTTCAAAAAGAAAGAAAGGACCAAAGAATCGGCTATTTAGAAAAACTTGATTATGTACTGAAATTCATTTATATTTATTCCATTTTTAGTAGAAACATATAAGGAAAATCTAGTTCTGGCAGAGTTGACAATGCAAATCTGAGAACATCAATGTTGAGTCTCAGCAATTTGGGTTGTATAATATAACAATAGTTGGACAGCTGTTTGATACCTTTCCTCTTCCTAAACCTACATGATAAGCTTGGGCATTATGTCTCAAAGTCGTTTGCACTTCTTTCATGATCCTTTCTCTTTTAGAAGACTTCTTCATTCTCAAGCCTTCAACAATCTAATAAGTCGAGGAGTCTCAAATCCTGAAATCTTCCTATGTCTTTACTTATTATGTAAATGCTTAATGACATCTAAAATTTGACAGTCCCAAATCAGATATTATTTGTCTCTCCAGTCCCTCCTATCTGTCTCCATCCCCAACAACCACCACAAAGCATGGTAATCTTCACTTGCTACATAAAACTTCAATGTCTTCTTACATTTATTTTGTCTTTCATTCCCTATATATGTAGTTCTTTAAAAAATTCTCCAATGGAACAGAACAGACAAAACAAGTCCCTCAGAAATAATGACCACACATCTACAGCCATCTGATCTTTGACAAACCTGAAGAGAAACAAGAATAGGGGAAAGGATTCCCCTATTAATAAATGGTGCTGGGAAAATTGGCTACCATAATAAGAATCCTGAAACTGGATCCTTTTCCTTACTCCCTTATACGAAGATTAATTCAAGATGGATTAGAGACTTAAATTGTTAGACCTAATACCATAAAAACCCCTAGAAGAAAATCTTAGGTAGGACATTCAGGACATAGGCATGGACAAGGAGCTTCATGTCTAAATACCACCAAAAGCCAACGGCAAGCAAAGCCAAAATTTGACCACATGGGATCTAATTGAACTAAAGACTTCCTGCCAGCAAAAGAAACTACCATCAGAGTGAACGGCAACCTACAGAAGGGGAGAAAATTTTTGCATCTACTATCTCTGACAATAGGGCTATATCCAGAAATCTACAAAGAATCAAACAAAATACAAGAAAAAAACAAACAACCCCATCAAAAAGTGGGCAAAGGATATGAACAACATTTCTCAAAAGAAGACATTCATACAGCCAAACAGACACATGAAAAAATGCTCATCAATCACTGGCCATCAGAGAACATTGCAAATCAAAACCACAATGAGATACGCATACTCACACCATTAGAATGTCAATCATATAAAAATCAGGAACACAGTTTGGAGAGGATGGTGGAGAAATAGGAACACTTTCACACTGTTGGTGGTATTGTAAACTAGTTCAACATGTATGGAAGACAGTATGGCAATTTCCTCAAGGATCTAAGAACTAGATGTACCATATGACCAGCCATCCCACTACTGGTAATATACCCAAAGGATTATATAATATTCTAATAAAAGACACATGCACACGTATGTTATTGCAGCACTAATCACAATAGCAAAGACTTGAAATCAACCCAAATGTCCATCTGTGACAGACTGGATAAGAAAATGTGGCACATATACATCCATGGAATACTATCAGCCATAAACAGATGAGTTTGCGTCCTTTGTAGGGACATGGATGCAGCTGGAAACCATCATTCTTAAGCAACTGTCACAAGAAGAGAAATACTAAACACTGCATGTTCTCACTCATATGGGAAGGAACAATGAGTATCACTTGGACTCGAGGGAACATCAACACACTGAGGGCCTATCATAGGGGAGTGGAGGGGGGAGGTACTGCATTGGGAGGAAATACATAAGTAAAATGGAGAATTGATGGGTGCGACGAGTTGATGGGTGGGCAGCACACCAACATGGCACAAATAACATATGAACAAACTGCACGTTATGCAACATGTACCCTAGAACTTAAAGTATAATAAAATAAATAAATAAATAAAGTAAATAAATAATAAAAAAAAATTCTCTCTTAGCTCCATCTCTTCTTTTCCATTTCCACTGCTACTGGGTATAATCCTCACTACCTCATAGGTGGTTTACTGCAGCTAATGCTTCCTGACTGAGGACTCTCCCATCTAACTTTCTAGAGTCAGGCAGACATTGGTTCAAATCCTGGCTCAAATCACTTATGAGGCATAGGATCCTTGTTCCCAAAGATTGATGATTAAATAAAAAGGTAAGCAAAATGCCTGCATGCTACCCGGAACAAGGTAGTTTCACACCTTTCTCAAAGTACATGGCATTATACTAACCTTTCTTGAATACTATTTCTATTATTCTACGGAAGAATCTACAATGGCTCCCAGTTCCTGCCTTCATTAAAGCTAAACATTTCTGCCTAGTTTTCAGTGTCTTCTATGGCCCAATCCTATTTTCCCATTGTTCATATAACCTCCAATACAGGCAGGCTGGACTTTAACTGAATCTCTCTTTGCCATAACTCCTTATGATGCTATGCTCATTGAAGACTTCCTTTGTGTACATGTCTTATTCTCTATCCAGAACCCCCTTCCCCTCTATCCATTTAACTAAATCCTACCTAGTTTCAGATCAAGTATCTACTACTTCCATGGCTAATTCAGTCTTTGTTAATTATTCTCTTTTCTAAACTTCCACAGAATTTACAACCTGCATTATATACTTTTGTATTCAATTTATGATCTCATATTGCAAGCAATCGTTTTGCAAAATCTTTTATAAATGTAAGTACCCTATGGACAAGAATGTCTTTGAGTGCCTCTGAATCCACTAAAGTGCTTCATTTAGTATTCAAAACACAGTAAGGATTTGTGAAAGTTGTCAGAATCAAAATGAAAACATTTCTGTTTAAAACAACAAAAAAACAAGCAAAAACCAACCCTGACAAATGGAGCAAAAGAAAGCCATAAAGAGCTGGTCCTCATGCATAAATGCCTGATAGCAAAAGCTATCACAAAAGACTCTGCCAAAACCACCACTTTGCACAACGGCCATTGCAATCTTACATGAAAAATACTGCGAGGACATCTACCCAGCAACTGCCTATCCAACCACAGACTGGCGCACAAGGATAAGGATTTCAAAACAATTAGGCAATTCTCCCCATTTTTCCTTTAAAAACCTTCGTCTTCCTTTACCCCCCGAATATACACATCGTTTACTATAGCATCTATACTAGCACTGCAATGCCCTATTCTAAAATAAATGTTACTTTCTTTTAGAGAGTCATTATTTAGGTTGACACGTTCAATACATATTGACTTTTTCATGGAATTACAAAATCAGGGACCTTTACAGTTAGAGAGAAACTAATTCGAACCATCATTTTATATCTGAAAACACTGAGGTCCATAGAAAATAAGAAACTTCCCTAAGGTCACACACCTACTTAAAAGTAGATCTGGGACTAAGAAACAAGTTCTTTTATTTCTTAGCCCATTATTCTACTACATACATGTACCTGAATTACGTTTAAATTTTGATCTACTTGAATGCTTAAGTTTGAGGTGCAAGCTTACAATTTTAAAAGCTTATATCACCACCTTCTATTCCCAAAGAGTCCCATACAAATTATGCAGTGCATTCTAGTCCAAGCCACCATCTTCTCCCACTTGGAGCATGAAAATAGCCTACTGACTGTTCTTATTGTTTCCATTTTTGCGCCTTTTAGTCTCACTCACATAGGCAGATTGATCCCTCCAGAAGACATGACATCATGTTACTCTCCTGCTAAGGACTCTGCATTTGGCCTCCTATCACCCTTAGAATAAGATCCAAAACCTTTATCATGTCCAAATGTGATCTGGCCTATCCCATTTAGTAATATCTGCCAATCCCATCTCCTATCACATTCCTTCTTGCTCACCAAGCTCTAACCAGGCTGACCTCCTTTGCTGTTTCTTGAGCATTCTAAGCATGTTCTTCCTTTTAAGTCTTTAAATTGGCTGATCTATCAGACTGGAATGCTCATCCATAAACCAGATTGATAATTTATTTAACTCAGGTCTCTATTTAGCTGTGACCTCCTCAGTGAAGCTTTTTCTGACCACCAATCTAAACTAAAGCCGCCATCATTTTCTATTCTTCTGTATTCTTCACAGTCTATACCTGGCCTTCACGACCACTAGAATGTAAGTCTGAAGAAGGTAAGAGACTGTTTTAACTTCTGAATCCTCATTATTAAAACACCTAGCATACAGTAGGTACTTGATATTTATTTAATGAATAAATCAATTTATATTTTCACGTATTAATCATCCAACAAGCATTTATTGTACATCAAGTAGTAGACAAGACATTGGAGATACAAAGATGAATAAGATAGTTTCACTCCATTTCAGTTTTCAGGGAGTTTGTGATCTAGGGGAAATCTACTACCATGTGAACAATAAGTTACAGGACAATCTATTAAGTGCTATAAGAAAAGTGTTGACAGTAAAATGGGAATACCAAGAGTAGAGCCTCTAACTCTGCCTTTAGAAAGTGAAGAAGGCCCCACAGAAGAGGCTGAACTTGAGTTAGCTCTTAAAGGATGAGTAGACTATATATTTAACACAGGTAGATACATTTGGGTGGAGTGTTTTACAACTGTTTACATCAGAACTAAACTCAGACACATTCCTTCTCAGCTCAGACACCCCAAGATTGAATTACGTGTCATGCCTCTGTATTCCCATAGTACTCTGTGCTTATGCTGATTTTACAGTACTGTAATTGTCTATCCACTTGCCTTGTCTAAATCCCCCATTAGACTCTCAAATCTATAAGGGCAGTAACCCGATCTTGTTTACAGTTGTATTCCTGATGTCTGGTAAAAAGTATTGTTCTTATTATGTAATTTGTTGAATGAATGTTAAATCCCTCATTATGAGGTAATGCCAAAACACAGAACGAAGGACAATGTTATGAGGTTATAGTAACATAACGTTATTATTATAAAACATAGAATGGCTATTGAAGATATTATACTTTGGAACAGGAAATAAGGCTAATAACTAGAATTATTCAGTTGATCGTTCATTTAATAATGAAAAAATACTTATCATTGAGTTGGAAGCACTATGCTAAGGTCTTTTTAATTCTCTTTTGGCTGGGCACAGTGGCTCACGCCTTTAATCTCAACACTTTGGGAGGCCAAGGTGGGTGGATCACCTGATGTCAGGATTTCAAGACCAGCCTGGCCAATATAGTGAAACCCCATCTCTACTAAAAATACAAAAAATTAGCTGGGCATTGTGGCACGTGCCTGTAATCCCAGCTACTTGGGAGGCTGAGGCAGGAGAATCACTTGAACCCGGGAGGTGGTGGTTGCAGTGAACCAAGATTGCGCCACTGCACTCCAGCCTGGGAGACAGCGTGAGACTCCGTCTCAAAAGGGAAAAAAAAAAATTATCTTATTAACCCTGAGGGGTGCTATTAATCCTCTTAGGCAAAGGAATCTGAGGCTCAAATAGGTTTCATAATTTGTCCAAGGTCATACAACAAATAAGTGGAGAAGCAAAAATTCTAGCAAGGTCTAATTCTAAAGCCTAAGACCTACCTTCTAATTATGTAAGGCTTTTAAACTATCTAAGCATTTCTCAAGCCCCATTTAACTTACACTACAGGTTTGCAAGAGCATGTTTCATTTTCCGAAGTAAAGAGATGAAGATGATTTTACATCAGTTCCTTTTTCAAAACTGCTGGTTGAATATCTTATTTTATCACAGTTGCAACCAGTTTATTCCCAAAACACTAAGTCTGTTTTTACATGTGTGAGTCATTTGTCTCTTATCCTTGTGAGATTCAAAGCTGTGACCATTAAACTTAACAAGAAACATAACATCTGATTGGTATAAAATAGTCTTTAGCCTCCCTATATTCTACATTAGAGTTGAATCTACAAAGGGACAATAAGGCCTGAACCTCTGGATTCACACAATTGGCTTAGATAAAATTGTAAAAACACTGAATTAAGTTTGGAAGTGATTGATCTTACTGCATATTATTTTTACTTACGTAGTCAATTTGCTAAAGAATGCTAATCTAATTTACAAATTGACAGTAAAAAATAGCAATAAAAATAGCATGAACACTCAATTCACTAATGAGAGGGTGACACACAAATAGAAATTAATAAAGTACAGATGGAATAACTAGTTAAACGAAATCAGAAAACTCACTTATAATTTGGTGATGGTGTTGAAAACTTTTAAGCCACAGCTTTTACTTTTTAAAATTCTTAACTTATTCTTGATATTTTAGATTAGTACTATAATTTCATTTGATACTTTTATATTTTATAATGAAACATTTATGTTTTTTCAAAATTATATTCCACTTACATATACTGTTATTCCTCACAAAAGAAAAGCAGAAGGAAAACATGTTGATACTTTATAGAAAAGGTCTGCAGAACAGATGCTTCCCTACTGTAGAAAGCAGCCAATTCCAGTAAGGAATACAACAGCACTTTCAATCAGTGGCCATCATGTGCCAGGAATGCAAAACAGAGTACTGATGATAATCCAGTTTATGAATCATAAAATCCACATGGAATACAAATATTTGAAAACATTATTAGGAAATCCTACTCCACTGCTAAGACAGGCTTATGCTAAAACAGTCTGAGAAATAATCAGAGATTTTGCATTATCTACTAGTAGATACGTGTAATAACTACTACCTTAAAGCATTTTCTAAATACTCAGTAATTGACTAAATTAAGGATAAAAAGTATTTGTCATTTGTGAGACTAATTTGTCATTAGTGTCCCAAAGACAAATACTTTAGAATACAAAATTGTTTCTATATTCTAAAATGTTTAGAATATAAAATAGAATTTTCTCAGTTAGGATACCTATTTGATGAGATAGTTAGACTACTCCTTAAACAGGTGTCCTAAATGGAAAATATTCTAATTTTATTTTGCTTCTTAAAATGACATTAAACATTTCTTTACCGTACACGCAATCACCTAACAGTATAATATCGGTATAAGAGCAGTGATCTTAATGACTTTCATTCAGTTGGACAATTCTAATGAATATGCATTCTGCTATAGCACGAAAAAAATATTCGTCAGAAATGTGTAAAATATATACTTGAAACAATTATACAAAAAGTTGCATTATAGTGGTCTAAATATTTTTAAAACCTCTTAAAGGTGCTAATTAAACAGTCAATAATAAATGTAACAAACATACTACAAATACATAGCTGAGTTTTCAAGACAGGGCTCAAAACAGAGCTATGGTAATAAGTCAAATCTAACTTGAGGGCTTCTTTAGAGGCATGCGATGATTGGGGTGGGGGATTATTGGTTAAATAAGGTTTCTATTTTAACAGATAAAGGGGAAAAGGGAAGTCTTTGGTTTCTTTCCAAAGTAGAAATGAAACCTTCACTTAAAATTGGGAATTTTGAAAGACTACATCCTCAGGAAAAAGGTAGACAAGAAACAATTTACCCAGTGGCAAAGGAGATGACAAGTCTCACCTGAGCTAGGTAAGGTAGGGGACAGGGATTGGGAAAACTCCCTTTAGAATTTATAACCATGGTTTAGCCTTCGATTTTACATCACTCACACGCTCTGGGGGAGCCTCGTACTGAGAAGTTAACCAAATATAGCCCCAGTAAGGTAGCACCCCAGGTGCCTGATAGAAACAAATACAAATCCATGTTACAGGGATGCATACTGAACCCTCAACTCACACCGTTCTCAGAGACAAAATCTAGCCAAACATGAACTCACTATCCCAAAGATAAACACATGAGTAAACAAGTCACTGAGAATGGGTAGAAAGAACAAACAACAGAATTAAGATGCCCTTGCTCCTTAGAATTAATTTAGTCCCCTTAGAAAGCTGGATCTTGGGGTAAAATTAGGGAAGAATAGACAGTGGCATTCTGAACTGCAAAAAAAATGGAACACAAAAGTAGAAATATTCTGGCTAGAATGGAAAGCAATGAGTAAGTTTGATTGAATTAGGGGATGTCCTACAGCTTATGGATGCTTTGAACACTGGGAGCCCAGCATAAGTTGCTTGGCAAAGGAGTGACAGGAACCATGGGAACTAAAAGATGATTTGGAGAAGGAGAGACCGGAGAAAGACTAGAATCAGAAAGTTATTACTAGAATCCAGATTTGAGGATAATTAATTAGAGCCTGTACTAAATAGAGTCATATAGTAACAAATGACAAGTTGAATCTGAAAGAAATCGCTAAAGAGGAATTAACATTTTCTAGAAAGTTTCTAGGCAGTCAAATATAATGGATCAACAATAACTCCAATATTCAGAACCTAAAGAGATCAAACTGAATCTAAAGAGAAAGTTGAGAGATTTTAATTTGAATAAAATAGATAACGCCAGTTATTTGTAATCAAAAAGTGACTTACTATACTTTGTCACTTGACCACATGATCAAGGAAATGAAATCTATTATTCATTTTCCCATCAAGTAAGAAATCGGCAAGGCATGTCCAATGCAACTGCAAGAAGATGAACACAAAACTCGGGAAAACTAGGGTAAGAATCTTTCACTTCTTTCCCCATGCATAACTGAATTCGGGGACTGTTGACTACTTGATGCTAACATGTTAACCTAGGATGGTAAATAGATTTTAATCAGTGAGTTAGAAAAGGCAAAAATCAAAGGGTACTACTGTACATTTGCTTGTATGTCTCGAATCATGTAAGAGTCCTACTAAACTAAAAACACTCTTTCCTATAGCAAGGTGAAACTACTGATGTGACCCAACAGAGCATTACCTTTAAATTGTACTTCCAACTCTGGTAAAGGATAGCAGTTACCCCATTGTCCTTGTTATCAATACACAAAGGTTGTATCTGTTTATTGTTTCTGTGTTCCAAGTGAAATTGCCCACGGTAGGTCAACTGGTAACTCTGATCCAATTGAGCTAAAAATTACCGAGAAAACATCAAAAATAATCTCTTTCAAATAGCTGCCCTTAAGTGCCACTTCAATGTCTGACAGGCTGAAAAAAGTAACAAATTGGTATTCACCCATTAAAAACTAAGATTTACAGTATCTGAAAATCTGTAAAAAGAATTGTCTTCTTATTGCTGTAAGTAGGTGGTCTTTCTCTTTCACTACAAAATCAGCTTAATAGCTTATACAGCTGCTGTCTTTGACATACCTGTCTTTAGCAAACAGAAACTTCATGGATCCTAACTTTTTGCACGTTCACAGGCAGGTTTTAAAGTTACATCAAAGCTTTCAGGATCTCCAAACGTCATAAAAGACTTATTCAACAGTATAACAAGGCTAAATGGTGAAAAGGCGTATGGGCAGGACTTCAGAGGCTCCATGATGCAAGACTGTACAAGTTTTTGGCATTATAGGAGAAGTTTCCAAACAAAAGATTACCTTACATCTCCTGTGCACAATACTAGTATACAATAGAGTGAATTAAAAGTAAAAGCAACCTTAACTGTGACATTTCTTTTTTCTTTCACAGCCAAAGCATGTCAAAGGATTGACAAAATATAAAGAAACTTATAAAATCAAATATTTTAAAATAAGAATAACACCTTTAAAAACTGTTGTGTTCTTACAAGCAGTTTATAAAACATCCACAAGAGGGAACCAAAGACAAAAGACTAAAATTCCACTGTTTGGAGATGTACACAAATAGGTTTATAAAATAGGTTATTACATTTACTAACATACCTCAATATCTTTCAGAAATAGGCTAATGGTTCCTTGATAAATTTTTAAAAAGTGATATATTTAAAAATACTATAACCACTGTCATGTTGATACCTTTATATAAGCAATGTTTATGTTCCTCAAGGACAACAGATGTCTTTCACATTCAGTAATCTCCACTTGCATGTAATAGCAGGAACTCAATGAACAGGTGGTAATTCCACAAAATTGATAGAAGTACACAAAGGGAAATAATCAATAGTCACATTAATTTATCAAAACTTCATTCTAAATTGCTTTTATATGAAAAGATTTATGATTGTATTATCTTTTGTTCCTAGAACAAATACAACTAAAGGCTAAAGGGTCTTTAAAAATATATTTTTCTTTTCTTCATTCTTTCTTTCTCTCATTCCTTTTCCATTATCATAGTGTTCTAAGGGTAAGCAGAAATTTTGTTGTTGTTCTTTTTGGTTTGTTGGTAGTAAACATAAATTTTAATACATAAATTGTATTTTATCGTTTAAATGTTAACAACAGAAATATCACCTACATAAACTTAGATATAATTTTGTAAAATAATTTTAGAAAATTAATTTCCAAAACATACAATTCAAAAGAAGACTACTTGAAACATGCTAAAGCAACAATATTGATTTTAACATACAGTTTACATCATTGAACTTCCTGATAAAAATGAAATTCTGGGGCAGAAAAATGTCAGGGCAACAAAAAACAACCTCCCCACAACCCAATATTTTCACACATTTGACTTAGGCATTGCTAAAGAAATACTTCATGTGCTACTATACACCTTATTCATTATTAAATGCAAATACATTCTGTATTGATGATTTTGTGGCTGGCACTATCCTTAATGATGAGTAAAAGTCAGGCAAAACCTGTTTAAAACAGTTTTATACATGTGTTTCTTGATTTGATAAATATTTACCAATTAAATATTTATGTAATAAATGCTTTCTGTGTGCCAGGCAAATGTGCTAAGGTATAATCTTTTCCTTGAGAAATGTATAGTTTAATGGGGAGTTAGAAAATAGACAACTACAGTGAGATAAATATTCTCAGAGCTAAACGCAGTATACCGTGGTAAACATAGAGGAGCACTTGCCTAACTGAAGCCTGGAGGAGCCCCATGAAAGGCTTCCTCTTTCCAGAGGAAGCAATGGCTAGGATGTCAAGACAAAAGCAGCAACCTACACTTTTCTTTAAATACTTTTTGAGCAATCCAATCTATGCTCATGGTTTAACTACCAACTGCAGAAAGCACTGATTTCCTAATTTGCCTGAGTTATTTCTCCCTTGGCATTCAGACCTGCATATCCAACTGCCTGCTATACAAAATGACTTAAGTGACCTATGGACACCTCAAATTAAGTAAGTGCTAAAGTAATCTCATCTTACACAGAAATATGCCTTGGAGAGAATACCGCTGGAGAATACTTCAGCCACAGTGTAAGAGGCACAGTGTAAGTGCAAAGTGAAAAAACAAAGGCTCTGACTATGCTATCAAGAAGTGTAGTTGTAAATAATTTGTTGTTTTTTCCCTTATTTTTTAAATGGTCAAAGGATAACTGTATTTTTGAATGAGGAGAAAGGGCCCAGAAGAAAGGGTTCATGTAGCTGACTAAAGAAACAAGCAGAGAAGGGGCCTTTTGAGGGAAGTGAAAAAACCAAGAGCAATAAAACAATTACTGTTCTTCATGCGTACCTCTATCACAGTACTTGTTACATTGCATTATAATCAGTTATCAGTTTATTTGTCTCACTCATTAGATTGCAATCTTCTTGTAGGCAATTACCATGTCTTATTTTTCTTCCATACCCATATTTATAAATGGGAAAAATATATAACCTCTGAGCCAGGGAGACAAGGAAACATAGTGAGGATACAGAAACATATTAAAGTTAAAAGAAAACTCACATCTAGTTAGTGCCCTAAGAAAAAAGTTATAAATACTGGAAAGAAAGAAACTATATTTGCAGATTGACATCATTGTCTGTGTGGAAAATTTCACAGAATCTACAAAAAAAACTCCTAGAACTAATAAAAATTAGTGTGTATGGCAAGGTCACAGGATACAAGGGAAATACACAAAAGTCAATTGCTTTCTTACATACCAGCAATAAACAACTGAAATTTGAAACTGAAAAAAATTTCAATAGAAAAAAAAACCCACTTAGGTCTAACATATTAAAACATGTACAGGATCTGTATACACTGATGCAAAAAATAAAAGACGATCTAAATAAATTGAGAAACATCCCATGTTCATGAATTTGAAGACTCAATACTGTTAAAATGTCATTTCTTCCTAACTTGATGTACAGATTTCATTCAATCCCAATAAGAATTCCTGGAAGCTAATTTAGAAACATTGACAAAATGATCTTTTCTATGGAAATGCAAAAGGCCTAGAACAGCCAAGGCAATACTGAATCACAAAAACCAAATTTGGCCAGGAGTAGTGGCTCACACCTGTAACCCCAGCACTTCAGAAGGCCGAAGTGGGTGGATTGCTTGAGCCCAGGAGTTTGAAACTGGCCTGGGCAACACAGTGAGACACTGTCTCTACAAAAAATACAAAAAATAGCCAAATGTGGCAGTGTGCGCCTACAGTACCAGCTACTCGGGAGGCTGATGTGGGAAAATCACTTGAGCCCAGGAGGTCAAGGCTGCAGTGAGCGTGATTGCTGCCACTACACTCCAACCTGGTTAACAAAGCAAGATGCCATGTCGAAAAGAAAAGGAAAGGAAAAAGAAAATTGGAAGATTCAGTGTCCAATCTTAAAACTTCTACAACACTATGATAATCAAAACAGCATAGTACTGGCAAAAGAATACACACATATAGCAATGATATATCAATGAAACAGAATAAAGAGCTCAGAAACAGACCAACACAAATACAGTCAACAGATTTTTGAAAAGGACACAAAAGCAACTCATTGGAGAAATAACAGTTTTTTAATTAAATGGTGCTAGAACAAGCTGGATATCCATACGAAAATAAAAATAAAAAAAGGACCCAGACATAGACCTTACAGCTTTCTCAAAAATTAACTCAAAATGCTTCAAAGACCCATATAACATGCAAAACCGTAAAACCTATAGAAGAAAACTCAGGAGAAAATCTACGTGACTTTGAGTTTGGTAGTGAATTTATAGACACCAAAAGCATGAACCATGAAAAAAAAGCTGATATTTTCATAGTAAAACTAAAAACTTTAGCTGGGCACGGTGGCTCATGCCTGGTAATCTCAGCACTGAAGGAGGCTGAGGCAGGAGGATTGCTAGAGACAAGGAGCTTGAGGCTATAGTGAGCTATGATCATCCACTGCACTCAGCTTGTGCGACAGAGCAAGACCCTGTCTCTAAAAAAACAAAAGGCAAAAACTAAAAACTAGAAATTTCTGCTCTGTGAAAGACACTGTTAAAGAATGAAAAGACAAACTAAAAATGGGAGAAAACATTTGTTAAATACATACTTTATAAAGGACTCATATCCAAAATACACAAAGAACTCTTAAAATTCACAATAAGAAAACATACAACACAATTTAAAATGGGGAAAACTATTGAACATTCACTTTGCCACAGATATATAAATGGCAAATAAGCATATAAAAAGATGCCCAGCATCTTCATCACTAAGGAATTGCAAATTAAAACGAAGTACCACCAAACACCTTTTAGAATGGTTAAAATGCAAAAACAAACAAAAACCCTGACCATACAAACTGCTGGTGCACAGCAACAGAAACTCTCATTCCTTGGTTAGTAGGAATATAAAATGATACAACTTTGGAAAAGAGTTTGGCAGTTTCTTACTAAGCTGAACATACCGTAAGATCCAGCAACTATGATCCTAGATACTTACTCAATGTACCTGAAAACTTATATCCACACAAAAGCCAGCATATGAATGTATACAGCAGCTTTATTTACTAATAACTGCCCCAAACTAGTAAGTAACTATTGAAGATGGCCTTCAATAAGTTAATGGATAAATGAACTGTGGTGTACCTATGCAATGTAATACTATTCAGTGATAAAATGGGTTATTAAGCCACACACACACAAAAATGGATGACTCTTATAAAATACTGTTAAGTGAAAAAAGCCAGTCTGAAAAGGCTGCATAATATATGATTCCAATTATATGATATTCTGGAAAAGCCAAAACTGTAAATGGTAAACAGATCAGTGGTTGAAAGGGGGGTGGGGGAGAGTTGATTATGTGAAGCACAATGGATTTTTTTAAGGGTGATGAAACTGTTCTGTTTGACACTACAGTGTATCATATGTATCATTTTGATGCCTAATACCATGCATTTGTCAAAACTTTACATCATAAAGAGTGAACCTACTGAGGCAGGAGGATCCCTTGAGACCAGGAGTTCTAGACCAGCCTGAGCACACAGTAAGACCTCTGTCTCTACAAAATACTAAAAAAATTAGCCAGGCCTGGTGGTGCCTGCCTGTAGTCCCACCTACTTGGGAGGCTGAGGCAGGAGGATCACTTCAGCCCAGGAGGTCAAGACAGTGAGCTATGTTTGTGCCACTGAACTCTAGCTTGGGTGAAAGAGAGAGACCAGTCTCAAAAGCTACAATGACAACAATAACAAAAAGAGTGAACCTAACGTATGCAAAATTTAAAAAAATAATGTAGGAGGTCGGGGATCCCAGGGTGAAATGTAGAATTGTGGCAAAAAAAAAAAAAAAAAAAGTAACTGTATTAAAAATGTATTGAAACAACTTCACTGAAGGGGGTGAGAAGAAAAGGTACTAACCTAAGTAACTTTGGAGTAAGTGAACTGTGAATTCTGTTAGACTAAAGACAAAAGGAATGATACATAAGCACTGCAACTGATAATGTTGTTTTCAATGTTTTCCATATGGGTCAAGAATTCTGAAACCACTAGACATGTATACTGGAGGTGAAAAACTTAGTAAATGAATGATGGGAGCCAGGTTTCTCACTACTGGAGTTGTAGGTTATAAACAAGCAAGGGGACCCACCTAGAATAATAATGGATTAGAGTCAGACACATCAGTATAAATTAATGTTTAGTTTAATACAGATACAGATGTATACACATACATATATATATATACACACACACAGGTGCCTACATATGTAGTTATAAATGTGTATATACACAGGTAGGTATACACACATATATCTCCTTGCCTCATAAGCTGAGAGGGCACAGAAGCAACAATGTCCCACAGTAAAAAAAGTCCCCGTGGAATTCAATCTTGATTTCCTACAGTTTTCCAGTAAAAGGAAGTAGGCTCCTTATTCTAGGACTGGAACAGGAAATATACAATATGAGCCTAGAATATCTTATAGTGTCAGAGAGTAAGGAAGTGTTAAAAACAAAACAAAACGCCATAACGATAGGGATATGTCATAGGGACATAGGAGTAAAAACAAAAGGTTCCCAATGGCCAAAGCTGGAACAATTTGAGCAAAATAAATAAATAAACATAGTAGTACTGGACTATAATCCAAAATATAAACTAATAACCGTGAGTCAATATTGATGCAAATGACTGAATAAATGGGGAGAGTAGACAAATATCCTGTGTAGAAAAAATTCTAAATACTCAATCCTCAAGAAAGTTGAGAATAACCCCCCACTTCTTAAATGTGAACTGTGTACTGTGACTTCCTTCCAAAGAGTACAGTATGAAAAGGAAGAAAGAATATTTTACTGTAAGGAATTTGACATGCTACCTCAGTCAGGTGATCCTGGTTAACATCAACAGTGGTAAGTCATATTGACAGAATAATTTACTCTTGATGTGATGAGACTTACATTTATCTCTGGGTCTTCTCAAAAACCAGTAAGCTTAGTCTCATCATTAGAAAAAAAATCCCAATTGAAGGATATTCTACAAAATATCTAACCATTATTACCCAAAACTCTCAAGGTCATCAAAAACAAGGACATTCTGAGAAGCTGCGACATCATGAACCCTTTCTGTGCATGGCTTATATCATTTAACGTCCTCCAGAGAAATACACGCTTGCCACAAATGACAAAATTGCATTCGTTTTTATCGTATAAATACCATGTGAAACTAGCCAAGTGCAGAAAGACTAAAGAAGCTGATCTCATGGAAGCAGAGAGTAGAAATGGTGTTTTCCAGAGGTAGGGGAGGCTTGTGGAGGCTGGGGGTGGTAGGGAGAGATTGGTCAATAAATACAAAATTACAGTTAGGAGGAATAATTTCTGGTGTTCTACTGCATAGTACAGTGACTATGGTCAGCAATATTGTGTATTTCAAAATGGTAGAAGATTTTGAATGTTCTTATCACAAATAAATGATAAATGCATGAGGTGATGGAAATGCTAAATATTCTGATTTGATTTTTACACGTTGTATACATGTATCAAAACATCACACTTTACCCTGTAAATATGTATAATTGTTATGTATCAATTTTTGTTTTTTAAAAAAAGAGAAGCCTAAGGAGATATGACTAAATGTAATACTGCATCTTGATGGGTCCTAAAACACAAAAAGAACATTAGGTAAAACTAAATAAATCTGAAAAGAATAGGCACTTTAGTTTTAAATCTGTATTAATATAGGTTCATTATTTAGACAAATGTATCATACGAATATAAGATGTTAATAACAGGGGAGACTGAATGTGGGAGGCATATGGAAACTCTCTAAACTATTTTTGTATTTCTTCTATAAATCTAAAACTATTTAAAATAAAAGTTAACTTTAAAATTGAGAAAATCCTTTGCTTCTTATTTTGAGCAAATATTTATTATCTGTTTCACCACAAGGCCCAACACTACAACCCATAAGTCAATGGTTCTCACCCAGGCCACACATTGGAATCTGCTAGGAAGGTTTTTTAAAAATCCTGATGCCTAGGCCCTAGCCTATAACAATTAAGTGAGAAATTTCCCAGAATAAAAATCAAGCATTGCTTTTGTTTGTTTTGCCAAAAGCCACCAGCACCACAACGAGAAAGCTCAAATGATCTAGCAATTTATTAAATATTTTACATATTATATCGAGTATCACAAATCCCAAAGAATCACGTTTCTATTACAGGTAATAAAGCATATAAACTTTAAGAGATTAATATCTACAATTTTTATACTGACAAGAACTCTGTATTCTATTACTTCACCAAAAATTTTTTTGCAGTCCCTTTTCAGAGTATTTTAAAAATATTTTACAAATTTCAATATGTATATGCTTTTAAAAAATGCACTTAAGTGCATTCTATTTTCAAAATAGCATCTTTTATTCAATAATATATTTTAAATTTTCATATGACAGAGACAATTCCTATAAGTTTGCTCTATATCACACACAACACTACTGCAGAATGCTCCTTGGTAACAACAAAATGTTGCATTTTGAAGCTTTATTGCATAGAAAGAGCAATTTTGTTAACACATACTCTTTAAAGGTAGACTTGCCATAAGCAATTCAAGAGTTTACAGCAAATATGAACAAATAGATATTTTAATCAACTCATACTAAAGATTTGGGAATATCTTCCACTAATATCCAGAAAACAAAATTCTTACTATGTAATACAGTTGACCCATCTCAACACCTAATTTACATCACATGCTCAGAAATGCCAAAAGAAGATTTTTGTCATAGCTAGCAATGCTTAAACTAACACAACAACTTTGATATCGGATTAACCTTCTACAGAAATCTGTTTGCGATTTGTTTAATTTTAGAAATCTGTACAATTACCTCAGCACCTATCAAAACATGTCAATTTGTCAAGATACATTCTCATCAGACAAGCTCTTCCTATAATAGGTATAAAAAATCAAATTCATAAGGCACTATTTCCAATCATGCTCCATACTTTTCTTGAATAAAAAATATTTCAAAAGGTTTGTTTATAATAGCTACCCAGGGCACAGGTGTATGCACTAAAATTTTAAAAACCAACATATCTTGTAATGGTTATCATATACCATTTCCTTTTTAAAAGCCACACTATAAATTGATGAAAATGGCAATTTAATTTTAGGCCCCTAATATTTCCCCAACTGCAATAAGCCAAACCAGATAGAAGTAAATTAAATTTGGAAATTTTTTGTTTATATTGTTATAACCCATAAATTCTCTGAAAATTATGTTAAGAATACAGGATCCACACACAATAGACCCAAGTATCGATACTTGATGTGAAATATAAATCTCTCCCTTAATGTAGCAGTGAATTTCAGTTCTGAAATTTTGAAATCAGAGAAAACATTTTATCTATATTATCTAAAAAGTTAGCTTTATGAAATTTGTCAGTGGTCCAATGCTAAACTTGCTCTGTGTTATATTTGCTCCGTCACTGCTTAAGGACCAATCCAGAGTCTGGACTGGAAACAGCTACAGTAAAAGCTGCCAGAGAATACAGGTCCTCTGGGCTGAAAATAAACCAGAAGCAAAAGTTGGCAATACAGATCTCTCACCATGCTGAAAAGACCTTTCATCCATGAAATAATCAAAAAGGAGAAAACAGAATGGAGAAACATTTCACTGAAAACAACTGGGACACCCAAATATCCATCTAAAACTTTCTGTCATATTCTAAAAGAAAGTCAACTCCCCAGTACCACAACTAAGTAGGTAATGACCAAATGAATCCCTCAAACTAAAGCTAAAGAAAAAAAGAAAAGAACCAGAAAGTTTTATGGGCCAAAGGTAACCAAGCTAAGTTGTGAACACAAATAACAACAGGTTGCAAAGCAACAACCTTGACTTAACAGATACAGATGTTAGGTTAAGCACAGTATCAATTAGATAAGGAGGGGCCCAAGATTGTACTTTTGTTCTACCACCTTGACAAAATTATTGTAAAAGACCCAGTGGTTGAGAAAAAGAAAAGTATCATTTATGTCTATTCTTTTTGTTGTGCTGTTGAGACAGGGTCTAGCACTGCAGTGGCACAATCTCGACTCAATGCAACCTCTGCCTCCTGGGCTCAAGCAATCCTTCCACCTCACCCTCCTGAGTAGCTGGGACTACAGGTGAGCACCACCATGCCTGGCTAATTTTTGCATTTTTTGTAGAGATGGGGTTTTGCCATGTTGCTTAGGCTGGTCTTGAACTCCTGAGCTTAAGCTATCCACCTGCCTTGGCCTCTGAAAGCGCTAGGACTACAGGCATGAGCCATCGTGCCTGGACCATTTACTTCTGTTCTAGTCAACTATAAATTTGGGTATGATTTGCTTTAATTGTCGTGATTGCTTGTAATGCTACCTTACAGAAGTTTTCCCTTCCCTGCTTGTCACTTTGTTTGACAACTTCTCTAAAACAAATCAGAATTGAACAAACTATGATTTTTTCTTTGAATGGTTCTAATTTATGGGCACTCAAGGAGTCTGTTAATCACTGAAATATATTAAGGGTTTTATAGATTTATAAGGAGATCATATTACAAACTCAATATCAAAAATCATAATTTTAGGCCAGGCATGGTGGCTCACACCTGTAATCCCAGCACTTTGGGAGGCTGAGATGGGCAGATCACTTGAGGTCAGGAGTTCGAGACCTGTCTGGCCAACATGGTGAAATCCTGTCTCTACTAAGAGTACAAAAACTGCGCAGGCATGGTGGCAGGCGCCTACGATCCCAGCTACTCAGGAGACTGAGGCAGGAGAATTGCTTGAACCCAGGAAGTGGAGGTTGCAGTGAGCTGAGACTGCACCACTGCACTCCAGCCTGAGCAACAGAGTGAGACTGTCATTCATAGATAGATAGATAGATAGATAGATAGATAGATAGATTTTAAAAATAAAATAAAAATTACAATTTTAGAACACTCCAAGTAATTATGAAGGGCAGGAGCTCCCATCAAAACGGAGATTAGAACACACGGGTTTACACCCATCCCTCGCAAAACCCTCTCAAAACTACAACAAAGTCACAGAAAAGGATAAACCCAAAAAGACAAACAGCACAAGGGAACAGACAACAGCATATAGGAGATGTCAAAAATGTGGAAGCTAGAAAAAAATGTTTGGAAGTTAGAAAACAGATAAATAGGTAAGTAGCTAACTCAGCAGACCAAAAATAAAACTTAAGCTTGCAAAGAGAAAAGTCACAAGAAGCATGTGAATTCAGAGTAGTGAACCCTACCATCTTTTACAGCAAGATTTGCTGGTCATCTAGTTCCATTCTTATACACAGAGCTGCCAGAGGTAATTTTAGTGTTTCTCTCAAATATAATCCCAATACATCTGAAGAAAGCCCATAAAGTGAAATGTCAGAGATCAAAACAAACACAAAAGAAACACAGACAAGGCAGGGAACAAAAGAAAACTCAAAATAATAATAAGGAAATAATAACGTAGAAGAGAAAGCTATCTTAGACATTAAATATCTAATATGAAAAAATAGCAAGTTTGGAAGATAAACTTGAGGCCATCTGAGAAGAACAAAAAGAGAAAAAGAGGGAAAAGGAAACAGAAAAGATAATTGAAAGACTAACCTAAGAGGTTCAACAACCAAATAAAAGGAGATCCAGAGAGAGAAAAGAGGAGAGACAGTGAAAATTATCCAGAAACAGCAAACATGAAATCACACAGAACTGAAGGGTGTTTCCAGATTTAAAAAGTCAAAGACATTCCATATGATGAATGGGGAAAAGATGTACACCAAGGCACATTATTAGGAAAGTTTTAAGTAACAGGGACAATGTAAGGATCCAAAAAGCTCCCACAGTCAAACATTCAAAGAATCAGGTATCAGAATGGCATCTATCTTCTCATCAGCACTATTGCTGAGCAAGGAAAAAGAGCAAGGTTTTCAAAATTATAAAAGAAAGTTATTTTCAATCCAAAATTTTACACCCAATCCATCAATCAATCAATCAATTAAGGGTAAATGTACAATAAAGACATGGTCAGATACGCAAGGACTGAAAAAAACTGCTGATATCAGGAAGCTACTGGGAGATATGATACATAAAAACAAGGAAGTAAAACAAGAAAGACAGAAGACAACATCTAGGAATAAAGAGATTACAGAAGAAAAAAAGAGGACATTCCACAGGTTGATGATGAAAGGAAGTCTTAGGATGACAGCTGCTCAACACTCCTAAAGAGCAATTAGTTCAGATTAGTAGAGGACAGAAGACTAGAGAAGGGATGAATCAATAAAAAAAAAAGTACAGTATTAATAAATTGTGTTTGAACATACACAGAGGAGTTCAGAGCTCCAGCAGAGAGTCTGGGAATATAGCATTGGGGAACAAACTTAGTGATTAGAAAACTATAAAAACCACAACAGTAACAAAAACCGAGACAATTATTGGTTCAGAAAAATCACAAAAAGAAATAACATGTAATCATAATATGAGATAAGTGAACAGTATTTACACAGTTAGAACTACATAAGAATTTGTTTTAATTGTGATTACACAGGAAAAATTAGAAATAACAAGTAATCCTTTTACAAGGTTTCAATTTGTCATCAATAATTTTATCTGAACTATTTCTTATTAAATAAAATTTACTTTTTACCATGTAAAGGAATAAGTAAATGTTCTTTACTGGCTCCCCCCCCCAAAATATATATATATATATGTGTGTGTGTGTGTGTGTGTGTGTGTGTGTGTGTGTGTATGTTTGTACATACTTTCAAATATATGTATACAAATATACATATATACACATATATTTGAGGAAAACCAGTAAAGAACAAATATATATTATATATTAATAAAAATAAAAAATATAAAAATATATAAAATAAAAAAAAAAATATAAAAAACAAAGAGACAGTAGAGCAAAGGATAACCCATCCCGCTCTAAGCCTGT